>NC_009182.1:195000-200000 GCF_000149385.1 Cryptococcus deneoformans B-3501A
GGTCCCAGATAAGGTGCGTTTTGACGAGGTGATCCCATACATACCTGTACAACGGATCACTGAGTTCAATTCCATAGACCGCCGGCGAGTTCCTTCACGGCTTCGCCAAAGATCCCGACCATACCCTTCACCAAGAAGAATATCGAGAATATTGGGGTGCATGGGACTTCCCCACCGATTTCCCTGACGGTGTGAACTACACGATCGGCACCAGTGACCCTTCGAAGGACTGGGTAAATGCTGCTCTAATGACGCACCTTTGCATTGCTGACGATTTAATACAGAACTACGTGCATTACAGCCGATATGGAGGCTCGTTTACCCGACCGGAGTATGTATTGGATAACGTCAATGCCTGGACTGTCAACTGGGTACCCGAAGGTGGGCTGGATGTCAGTGGGAAGACTGCGTAAGTTTGGTTGCAACTTCTTGCAAGTGTCCGATACTGTACTGACACTTGACCGCTTTTGGCTGCAGTGCTCTTACTGTCCAACTCGTATGTTCTTTACAGCTTTTTTCATCTTATACTGACCCTCGCTAATTTCTGTGTATTTTCTTCCTTTAGGCTGGCGCACGAACTGCTTCCGGTAATCTTGACTTACCCGAGCCGACTTCCAACTATTCCAATGTCGATTACACTGTCAACGTGAACGGTAACCCTCTCACTTGGACCATCCTTTACAATCAGTCTTCATCTTGCTCAGATAGGAGTGGCATTGCTTGTTACAATTTGAGGAACGTGTAAGTCCCGCATATTTTTTCGTAACGATTTTTTCAAGTCAGACGTTGAAACTTGCGGCAGGTTCACGTTCCCTGGAGAATGGCTGAAGAACGATACCAACAACGTGTTCGAGTTTGCTCTGCCTTACAATGCTAGCGGTGGGGATGTGAACTTCAGGAATTACTCGATTTCTGTTTTGTGAGTCTCTTTACAACCCTCTAGTTTGCATGGGGATGCTTATATGTCGCTACAGGTATGACGCTATCCGGCTTGAGCTCTCCGATTAGATGCCAAATTTGAGCGTGAAAAGGGCTTTTGTACATATGTAAAAAAGGATACTTTTCTGTATCATCAAATGTCAGGGAAAAAGAAATTGGAAGAAGTTTGAACATTGTGTAAGAGCTTTATAATGAGGTATTTTGTCATGCAGAAAAGGTTTTCCATTACTTCAAACAATACATCCAAATTACTTTATCTTCCGAGGTAAGAATGAATCACACGCGAGGCCTGTATGACAACGTCCTTTCAACGGAATAAAGGATCCCCTTTCTTAACATGGCACCCCGAGTCGCCCTTAGATGTTCGCTTTGAAAACGTAGGCATCTTCATGCACAGGCGTGAGCTTGTCGTGGAGCAACTCGGCAAGGGATCGGTATTCTTCATCAGAGTCGACATGGGTAAAATGGACGTGCTGCCATGTTATACCGGCGGCAGCTTCATCTCTACGTCGCTGTCGCTGCTCGTTCTTTTATTTTATCCTGGCGTTAATAATGGTGACATGATAAAAAACCATTGGCGGGAGAGAGCTTACCTCTATTCTAGATTTTTCTCTACCAGCCTCATCGTAGTTCTGACCCCTGATCCCTTTTGCGACCTTGTCCCAAAGCTTTCTACTCTCCCACTCGCCCTGCTCTTCTATGGGCTTAACGGTGACCTCCTCCTTCGCCTCGTTCGTATCCAAGAACAAAGGCCCACTCTTCTTCCCGACATATGAGTTACCTGTCCACTGGCCCTCGTAAGATTGCAGAGTTTTACCAGACTTGGTGATTGTCGCTTTGAACGAATGGGCTTTACCGGAGAAGTAGCCTTTGCCCTTGTAGTCAATCTGAGTGGTGTAACCAGTGCTGGATTGGATAGCGTTGGTTTCGGTCAGCTCGATGTACGGGCTACCCCAGATGATGCCCTCAATCCGAAGCTTGGCTATGTAGAGTATTATTAGTGAATGAAGCACAAAAGATGGAGAAAAAGACGTACGGAGAGTGATCAAATACTTTTCCTCGGCATGACCGTTCTTTGGCTTGACGGTAAGGATGGCATGACCGGATTGCTTGACTAGACGCGGATCAACAAAGTTGTGGTGAAGGGATGAGAGATAACTTACCGTTGATGGCTGTACCAGTGAAGGAAGTCTTTTGACCAGAATGACCTTGGAGCTTGACCCCAGCTTTGGCGTTTTCGATGTAGCTACGTGAACGTTAGTCCGGCCCGGCGTTATAATTCGCACAACGCACTAAGCAGTCTACGCGTCGTCAGCTTCGAGCTGATGGTACAACAAATCACTCACGATAGGAGGGTGGTGGGACACTTGCTCTACGACCAACTTGGTCTCTCCCCTTCCATCCTGGTCAGGCCATACACCGTAGAAAAGCTCTCCAAGGACGGGGTTCAAAGGCTTCTTTTCGGAACCCATCTTCTCGTTACGGGTCTTTACTAGATGTCAGCCAATTGACATCATCAATTAGTCCCAAAAGAGATGACTTGCAGTGTACTGAGCCTTGAGCGTGCCAATGAACCACCTAAGCACCCTCTCTGCACGCTCAAACTCATCCTTGCCCTCAGAGATACTGGCAAATGCCGTAGGGTGCTCGCACCAGTAAGCGGGGAATTCAGTAAGAGAAGTTGGAGAGAGGATGACTTTCCGGGGAGTCAGTGGTATTGCCGTAATAGGTTAGATGTTACTTACAAGGGGGAGCAGTCATCGAGCTGAGATCGCCCGTCATACGGGCAAGACTCTTGATGAAACTGGCCCATCCTGCCTTTTGCTCATCCGGTACGTCGGCGCCTGGCATGGGGATTAGCGGAAGCTTGGCATGAACAGGGGAGCGGAACGAGATATAGAATGAGCGGTGTCACAAAAAATTGAACCCGAAAGACAAAGTGCCCCGTGAGATTAGACAAGTTGATAAAGATGGTGTTCGCCTGAAATAAACGAGGCGGGCTATATAGGGGGCGACGCGGTCTCACATTCTCGCTTCTTTAAATTGATAACGCCGCCGAAACATGGCTTACCTTCTGGCTTGTTTTCTTCAAGGGCGGATTTGATGGAAGTAGAGGAAGGGCGACGAGAGGGGCGCGCTGACATTGCGAGATGTGTAATGTCGATAAGAGGATGTTGTTAATGCAGTTGATGGACGATAATCTAATCATCAGCTGGAATTCTCGACGAACGCCGAAAGGATGCTTGACAGCATGTACGGCCGCGGAAAGGAGGGGAGGCGATGACGCGCAAGTCGCAAGGTGGTAGCGTGGATGAAGGCCCCCAAAAATCACCATTCTGCGGCGATGTCCGTACGGAGATCCAGCCGATCTAGTTTTATTATTTATGCCAAATGCCGACAACCGGATCGAACTTGCTTCTTGACCGCAGACTATTACAGTACAGCCGGAGAACATGATAACTGTCTCTCGCCGGTATGAAATCTTGGGGTATAATTAATGCATCAGTGCGACCAACCCGTAATGAGATTCTGGCAGATTCAACATCTGCGCGCGAGTCAGCAGTCATTATGTGTTGCAATGGAGTTAGAATTCATGCTATAAACCTGACAAGTCGATGAGATGTGCCTCCCTCCGAATTCCGGCATCGCCTCCACTTCGGCGGGAAATCCTCCTCCACTTTCCACGTCGTGGTTTTTTCTTCTGTCGGCTACGTGATTAAACGGGTCTATTTCAAGATATATTCGACACAGAAACAACAAACTCATCTCGTTCACAGTAGTGATACCACTCAAAGGCTACTGTCATGCCTGGTGCCATGTCGTTAGCTGACCTTCCATGCGAAATCATTCGTATGGTCGCCAGAACCATCTACGATCCTCTCAAAATAACTCAAAAAGACCGCCTCAGTGAGTCGTACGCATTAGATGCCAAGCTTACTCTTCCACGCTAGCCTGGGGCATATTCTCTACTGTAGATATGGATCGGGATCGACAGAACAGTCTTAATGCCTTGATAGCGCTTGGTATGACTTGCCGAAAGATCCGCCGAGAGGTCAAGGGCATTTTATTTACTTGCGTACGGGTCCATGATCAGGATAAGGGTGTCGAATTGATCGAACACAGAGATACTTGGGGTATATATGTCAGGTAAGTCCAACTAGAGCGCTACCCTGTGCTAACTCGATCTAGGAGCATCATTATCGACCTTTCAATATTCGACAATACTTCTGACCAATTCATCAAACAAAACAAAATGGTCGGGACCGTTCGGCCTAGGTCATGCTGGTCTGAATCGACGTTCTTAGAGACCCTTATCAATTCTCTTCCACAGCTCGAGCATTTATGCTTCTTTGCGGATGTATCCGACGAACCCACGCTTGTCCTGCTCTTCTCCAAACTGATCCCAACCCCGCCATCTTACATCTCCCCCCCAACGCCAACTTCCCTCGACTCACCAACTTCTCACCTCCACCATGCTCCTACAAAACACATCCACAAACCATTCGCCCAACGTCTCAGATCATTCAGCTGGAGACTCCGAGCACCCCCGCCCAGTTCATTCCGTGAATTCGCTCGTTCATCTACATTCGTATCCATCCACCACCTCATACGACATACACCCAACCTCGACTTTCTCGTCCTTGATGCAGATATGGACTATACAGCCAGTCCAGATATACTGGCTGTCCTTGAACAGATGGCACAGCGGGATAAATGGGCGGAGAGTAAGCCACCAAAGTTGAGTTTGATGCTTTGCGGACCGATCCTTGGTTGGGGAGATTTATTCTTGCAAGATCTGGTGAAGGTTTATAGCAACATCAAAGAATTGTTCATTGATAGGCCATTGACTTCTCCATTGGTATTGGATCAAGTGGGTGCTCCCGATTTCCTGGTACGTCGGCGATCTTCAATGTACAGTACTTTGATTTTGTTTTGCTTATGCGAGCATTTTCTTCGATAGGTTGGAGACCTCTTACCTCTTGCTCACCTCCCTCATCTCCAAACCCTCCAAATTGGAAGTTATCAAATACCCTCTGGCAATAAACAACAGCATATCTTGC
>NC_009182.1:205000-220000 GCF_000149385.1 Cryptococcus deneoformans B-3501A
CCCTCTTCACTGCTGCCATGGCATTCCCTATGATTTCTTACCAACAGGCAGCCGCCGCACAGGCCGCGCGAGCGTTGTTGGAGAATAACAGCGCCCTCACCAACTCGGAGCGTATTGCACGCGGATTGCCTGTGAAGCAGCCAGATAGATACTATGATGCTTCTCGGACTCGAGGTCAGTATACCCTCCTTAATGTTTCAATAATTGATGTGCGCTGGTCGTTAAACTCCTTGTTAGTTCTTAACCCTCGTGCCTCCGCTCGTCGAAAGAGGGAAGACATCTAGTTAATCAAATTCCTTTCATGATAAGAGTCCTATGAGAATTACTAGGCCGGGTTGATTGGATCCAGAAGGCTGATGGTTATGGCGAACAGAAGAGAAGATAGAATGGTAACAAAGTGGTGGATTACTGGTACCTTAAGATTGTTTACTACCAACCCTCTATTTTATAACACGCACATCAAGTTTGAAAAGATATCAAATCATACACATCCTAGATATTGTAATCCTCTACTTTCTCAAAAGAATTCAACAATCTTACATTATGGACCCGCATTCCTTCCTCTAGCCAAATCCCTCGTGGGGCTAAACCACACGTCTTCTCCTGCAGCGTCCTCCAGTCGTCCACCATGATAAGTATCCATATCCTCCTTGGTCATTAAAGCAAATCTCCCTCCAGCTCCCGCGCCTAAGTGACCTCCATGAGGCCCACCACCGAAGAGTGATGTATTTGACGCTTGTGTGATTTGTGTGAGGTCGCCTTCTGAGGAAAGATATGAATCGTCTGCCATTGTGGGATGGGAAGGGTGAGACGATGGGGGAAGGGAAGCAAAACCAGGGTGAGTAGAAGACCCTGTGGAAGGGACGTGCAATGAAGAAATTTCGCCGGAAGAGTCGAATGTATCGCCCTCATCGTCGAACGAATCTTCTTCCTGAGAGTAGACGATCTGGGCATTGGGAATTTCAGTGGTGTTGGAGTTGAATGAGGAGTTGGCAAGAGATTGCCTTGATGCGGCCGGACGAGATGTGGGATGGTATGTCTCCTCAGCGTGATCATCCCTCCTGGCATGTGATGGATGTAATGGATGCGAAAGAGAGGGGGCGTGGAAAGTTTGATCTTCGTCTTCCGCAATTGCAGGCTGTGAAGATGAAGAGAAAAGCAACCTGCTAGGTGCATTGTCTCCGGGAAGCACAGAATATCTCCTAAGTGCTTCAGGGGTCTCCATCCTTGGAGACATTTCATTACTCATCTCTTCCAGTAAATCATCCAAGATGAATTTGGCCTCTCTCTCCTTGTCAGCAGCTCCGGCAGCAGCATCCTCAACCTCTTTGCCTTTAACTTTGCCAGGAGTACGTGCGGCATTCATAATTGCCTGTGCCCGTGGAGGGAGGTCGAATTTCATGGTCACAGGTGGAGACATACCAAATCCGCCATTCGATTCATCGGAGTCGCTATCATCATCCAGGCCGGGAACGATAGAAGTTTTTGGCTTGAAGTTATCTTTGCCCTTTGTTTTGGCATTGAGAGGCGTGTCTCGCATGTCTACAATGCCTTTAAAATTGGCACCGAAGGGGTTGGATGATGCAGGAGGAGGATCAGCAAGACGATTGGCTTTGGGTGTAGGGGATGGGTAATAGGATTGGGCGAGACGGGAATGTGATTGTCCAAAAGATGAGGGAAGTTCTGATTCTCGAGAAGGATCAATTGTTCCAACAGAATAGTCATGGATACTACTGATCCTAGACGAATCCCGGCTATCAAGCCCAGGTAGACTGTACCCGCTAGGTAAGCTTGGCGTAGGCATCTCACTGCTTGATTGTTCCTCGTAGCCTTCCTTGCCGATTTTCAACTCATCCATCAACTTCCTATCCAGCCTATCAAAAGGTGACTCCATGGAGTCTTCCCAGCTGTCATTT
Organism: Cryptococcus deneoformans B-3501A; assembly: GCF_000149385.1. Classification (NCBI taxonomy): domain Eukaryota; kingdom Fungi; phylum Basidiomycota; class Tremellomycetes; order Tremellales; family Cryptococcaceae; genus Cryptococcus; species Cryptococcus deneoformans. The sequence continues at coordinate 206,917 of NC_009182.1, forward strand.
GGTCGACCACCTGCTCCTCGACCAGCAGGAAGAGGGGTTGAGGATGTACCCGGTGGAGGATCGAACATGAAAGAGTCATCATTACGGACTGATGATTCGTCGGCACTCCGTCTGAGAGTAAGGGTTTGGTCGTCATACTGTGTTGAAGTATCTGGCTGTTGAGATGTCATAGTAGTATCACTTTCGCCTTGATTAGACAGCCGAACCGTCGAGGCATTCTCAAAGAATGATCTCCAAAACTAAGGCTCATTAGAGATACTCACTGGCGCCAAGCAATTGACTCACTAGAGCAGACTCTCGGGTAGGCTCCGAAGAAATAGCGTAGCGCTTGATCTGAGGAAGCACTTTGCTGGTAATGATCTGGTGAAATCGTGCAAAGTTGGCATCAATGTCTTGCAAAAGTAAAGTATTGAGCTGGTCGATTCGTTCCGTTTGTGCTGAGATAGGTGCGTTGGGGTCGACTCCTGGAATGGGGAAAAACGGTGGGCGTAAGAGTGGATTTTCGTCGTTGGACATTGCGATATTCTCAATACAGTGAAATGAAAAAGCAAAATGAAAACAAATGGATTCCATAGTAGCTCCTCAAAATCCATATGTTTGTATCAGGACGCGACGCGTTGATGGTTTACGTAATTAATTACAATGGAGTCGGGATGATGACGACCACTTAAGGATCACTCCTCTCATGTACGGCAATTCGTTGCATTTTTATCCTCAGCTTCGATTTAAATCTACACAATCATGTCTTTCTTCAAACGAAGCGATCCAAATGCCCCAGCAGCCCGACGAGCAGCACAAGGATCTCCTGCTCCCTATCAGCGAGTGCCCGACAATGCCTCGTACTCATCTCTTCCGCCCCCAATTCAGCAAGCTCCGCCACCCCGACAGAGTCCTCTACCTTCCCAAGACCCTTATGGCCGAGCAAGCGGACTAGGAGGTGGATATGGAGCTCCCGTTTATCAGGTAACGCAACCAACACACCCGGGTTTGGGACCAAGGGGTGCAAGCCATTATAGCGAAAAGTCTCAGAATGAATATGGTTACCAATCCCAGCCCCAAAAAGGGTATCCTCAGCAGAGTCATGGTAGTACTGGAAGTGGGATGTGAGTATCTATGATGCCTACAATTTATAGGAAACTGAAAGATGTGGTTGTTGTTATAGCTTCAACATTGCACCATGCCCTTCGGATGCCCTGGCCTTGACTAATCGCCTTGTCGTACATCCATCCGATTTCCCTTCAGACGTTGACTTTGCTCTCCTGCGAGGACGATTCGTGTTTTCTATCATGTAAGGATTTGGCAATCCTTCCTGTGTTCTATACTGATCATCCATATGTACAGTCGCGATAATACCGGCACTTTGCCGCCCGGCCACGTCGGCCCGTCCAAGATTATCCGCCAATGGGTCGGCTTATCAGCCGTCGGTGAGACTGTTGACATTGAACCTTACCATCCAGGAAACGGGGAATGGGCCAGCACTGCAGAGATCGAGGTAAGTCGTAAGAGAATCGAATGTTTGGTTCGAAACGCTGACCTCAACACAGGTTGGGTTCAGGCTGAAAAGGAAGGAAACCCAGGATATTTTCGACAGCGAGGAGATGGCTGCTGCCTTCATTAACGTATGAATCACCTCAGGTATCCTTCTCCTTTACTGATATAAAGTAGGCATTCCCTTCGCTTCCTTTGACCCCTCTCCAACCCCTTGTGTTTGACTACCGTGGACATGAACTCAAAGCCACTGTCCGAGCAATCTCCACGCTTGACGGTCAAGATGGTCGAACCGGTGTCACCATGGAGGGTACAGAGATCATTTGGGTAAAGGACCCCACTAGCGGCATAAAGCTCAAGAATAGTTCAAAGAGGTAATACCGCTCTTTCGAAATCTTTCATGCATTAAGCTGATAATGTCCCAGAGGACCTACTAATGCTATTCTTGCTCCCAACTTCAAGTTTGAGGATATGGGTATTGGTGGCCTCGATACCGAGTTTGCTGCCATCTTCCGACGAGCATTTGCGAGCCGAATCTTCCCTCCTGGCCTTGTCGAAAAGTTGGGCATCCAACACGTTAAAGGTCAGTTACATTGAGTTTTCTACTGTCCCACACATTCTCACCATTCTATAGGTATTCTCCTCTATGGCCCTCCCGGTACCGGTAAAACACTTATGGCCAGGCAAATCGGCAAGATGCTGAATGCTCGAGAGCCCAAGGTTGTTAACGGGCCGGAGATTTTGAATAAATTTGTCGGTCAGAGTGAAGAGAATATCAGGAAACTGTTCGCCGACGCCGAGAAAGAGCAGAAAGAAAAGGGCGACGAGAGTGGTCTTCACATCATCATCTTTGATGAGCTCGACGCCATTTGTAAACAGCGTGGCTCCACCAATAGTGGCACCGGCGTCGGTGATTCCGTCGTCAATCAACTTCTCGCCAAGATGGACGGTGTCGATCAACTGAACAATGTGCTCATTATTGGTATGACCAACCGTATGGACATGATCGACGAAGCCCTTCTCCGTCCCGGACGTTTGGAAGTTCACATCGAAATTTCCTTGCCGGACGAGGAAGGAAGGTTACAGATTCTGAACATTCACACAACCAAGATGAGGAGCAATGGTGTTTTGGCCAATGATGTCGATTTGGCGGAACTCGCGTCCTTGACAAAGAACTTTTCGGGTGCCGAGTTGGGTGGGTTGACCAAAAGTGCGACAAGTTTTGCGTTCAACAGGCACGTCAAAGTAAGTTATGGAATCCCTCTAGTCTCCTCCGTTCATTGACACAACTGACTTGCTGTGAATACAGGTCGGTACGGTTGCGTCGTTTGAAGATGTCGAGAATATCAAGATTGGCCGAGCGGATTTCCTACATGCCTTGGAAGAAGTACAGCCCGCCTTTGGTGTCTCTGAGGAGGAACTGCAACAGGTCGTCCAGAACGGCATCATTCACTACTCTTCCCGTGTGAATGTGAGTTCATCATAACAACCACTAAAGCATATATAAGCTAACAACTATCTAGGAAATTCTCAACGACGGCCAATTACTTGTGGAACAGGTCAGAAAATCCGAACGTACCCCTCTTGTCTCTGTGCTTCTTCACGGCCCTTCAGGTGCGGGCAAGACTGCTCTCGCCGCTACGATTGCAATGGGGTCAGACTTCCCTTTTATTAAGCTCATCTCACCCGAAACTATGGTTGGCTTTACAGAATCTCAAAAGATTGCCCAACTCCACAAGGTGTTTGCCGATAGTTATAAGAGTCCTCTTAGTGTGGTTGTTGTTGATAGTTTAGAAAGACTCTTGGGTAGGTGCTTCTTTTTGTGTTTCGTTAGACCTCGTTGCTTACGCTATATTTCACAGACTGGAATCCTATCGGTCCCAGGTTTTCGAATGGCGTGTTACAAGCTCTTGTAGTCCTATTCGGCAAACGACCTCCCAAGGGCCGTCGACTTCTTGTCCTTGCTACAACATCCAATCGCTCCATACTCTCCGACATGGATGTCCTCTCCACTTTTGATGCCGATATCCCTATCCCGCCTATCACTTCTGTTAAACACATCGAACGATGCCTACGCGAGGTCAACTTATTCTCTTCGAATGAGGAGATGCAGCGAGCAGTGGGCATGTTGCGGGATGTCAAATTTGGCGAAGGAGGGAATGGCGAGTTGGTGGTGGGTGTGAAGAAGTTGTTATCGATGGCGGAGATGGCGAGACAAGACCCTGATCCTGCAGCCAAGTTGGTGGCGAGCCTGATAAGAGAAGTGAGTTAGAGATAGAATTCTGTTGTATCATCCGTAATGTGTAGTGTCCAGATGCCAGCAAACATGAAATTTGTTTCTTTTCAGAACCATCTTTATTTCCTGTATATGCAATATAGAATATTGTATTCCTGACAATCATTGCAACGCGGTGTTCAACGATCAAACTGCACTAAATTCGTCACCCATACGAGGCATCATGCCCGCCTTTGGTGGGGTGTGAAAATGCAACGCTACATCGATACCATCACTCTTGTTTGTTATGTCCGAGATTTTGTCATGTCCGCTTCTTATTACTTTTACATTAAATATCGTTAATAACCCATGAGACGTCGTTCCTGAGTTATTATTTGTCGGAAGGGAAAGCGGCGGCGGGTGATTTGTCCCGATCCCAGTACGTCGTGTAACCAACCAAAGCAATAATCCACCGTGGGAACTCTCATGATGTTATTATTGACCGACGCTCGAGAGAAGGACGACGACCCGCAGCGATAATGAATTGATTCTTTGCCAGCTGGTTGCCAATCAATATACTAATAACAAACAACGCCATTAGCCGCAGGGCATAATATGCCTCCCAGGCTTAGACATTATCATCAACCTCAGCCCATTATCAATGGGGGCATGCCATATCAGCGGCATCCACCTCCTCGGATTCCCTCCACTCGGTCCCTTCACCTCTCAATATCTCTGCTGATTATTGCTGCAGTCATCGTCTATGCACAGAAGCAATCTTTTCTAAAGAATGTGCTACCTCCTAAAGTGTACTCAGTGACAGAGGCTTTGCCTGAAAAATATGCAATCTGTGGAAAAGAAGGGAATAAGGTGTATACAGTGCCTTATGAGGTCGAAACTGTCATTGAAATCGCTGGGACAGCAGAGTGGGAGAAGGAAGCTGTAGGAGCAGTGGAATGTGTGGTAGTGGAAAATGACACGGTTGTTGACACCGGTAGCTTGAGTAAGCTTATCTGAAAAAAATTGCCTATGGGACTTAGGCTAATAGCAGCCTGTACAACAGATAAGATCAGGCGAAAGTGGATCAAGAAGACTTTGAGCAAGACAACACAGGATGACTTTCAGGTCATTCACCTCCCTCCCGGGCATACTCTAACACCTGTACATCTTTCACTACGCATATGGATAACCAAATTGCTAAAAGTTGAAACAGGGCTTCACAGACTCCCATGGTCATCCCTTGCTATACGGCCGCGCCCAACAACTGCCCTTACACGGGTGCAAGTCTATTGAAGAAGTCATAGCGAAGGTTGAATCTTACGTGAATCACCACCCATTAGAAGAGGGACAATGGATAGAAGGGTTGGGGTGGGATCAAAATCTCTGGAAAGACAAAGTTTTCCCTACAGCTGTGTGTGCATGCTCTTCCGCCGTACAGGCACCTAGAGCTGATAATGCTTGTAGGAAGAATTTGACAAGTCAGACATCTTGAGGGGATTACCTATAAGCCTGGCTAGAGTAGACTTTCATGTTGAGTGGGTCTCAACCGCCGTCCTTCGTTTGATGGATAGCATTCCCGATGTCGAAGGTGGTACCGTTGTGCGCGATTCCCAAGGGGAACCGACTGGTATCTTTGTGCGTATCAAACTAGCCTTTTTCTATGGTAACTGAAACTGATCAAACATCAATTTAGATCGATAATGCCATTTCCCTTCTTACTGCCATCCGGCCGGCCTGGACTGACATCGACCGAGAACGGTTTCTCAATATTGTGGTACAGGATGCTTTGAGCCATGGGTTAACAGGCGCATATGATGCTATGGGACTGATCAGCGATCAACCTTTCTGGCGAAGAATGGCGGAAGAGGGAAAACTACCCCTTCGTTTCTACTCTATGGTGGGTAACGGTGCGCATAACGAGATAGAATCATTTTGACGTATATCAGCTTTCTTGTGAAGACGAAGACTTTTGTGGAGATAAGGTAGAACCTTACCATAACTTTGGTGAGTCTCTTCTCCGATCTTTTACCTCTCCCATTTGCTCTATCTGACCACGTTGTCTAGAGAAACATTATTACATGCGTGGTGTCAAGCTCTTCGGTGATGGTGCATTAGGCTCCCGTGGCGCTGCCTTGATTGATGACTACAGCGATCAGCCGGGATGGAAGGGATTGATGTTGAAGAATGAAGAGTCTTGGGGACCATTAATAAAGCAATGACATGAAGCTGTGAGTCACATGGATCTATTCGACTATTTAAAGCTAATGTAGAATTATAGGGGTGGCAAGTCGTGAGTTAGACCCCCAGTCTACAACGCAATTCAAGCTCTGCCCTTGAAGTCTAAAGTCTGATATCAAAATCAGTGTGTGCATACTATAGGTGATCGGGCCGCCAAAGTAGTGCTCGATGCCATCTCGTCTGCCACTGATCCTCCTGGCATTCGCAAGGCAAGATTCCGACTGGAGCATGCTCAGATTATGACACTAGAAGACCTGGAACGTGCCGCTAAGATGGGCAGTAAGTCATCGATCGCCTCCTGTGGAGAAAGGTAAAGAAAACTGATGTATCATTTAACAGTTATCGCGAGTGTGCAGCCAACCCATGCTACAAGCGATGTATATCCCTTTCTTTTTCGCCGTCCCCCTGAAGAGAAACGTCTGACGTGAATGTGTAGATGTGGTACGCTGAAGATCGCTTGGGCAAAGAACGTATCCGAGGTGCCTATGCTTGGCGTTCATATCTCAAGTACGTTTCAAGCTTCCCATCCTTCTTGCACCCTTTAACACGCCCGCTAACCATCATACAAAACAGCAACTCAGGTCACATTACTCTAGGTTCCGACTTCCCCGTCGAATCTATTGACCCACTGAAAGGATTTTACGCCGCTGTAACTCGTAAATCACCGGAAGGCAAATCTCCTCATGGCAAGAGAGGATGGTATCCGGAACAAAGACTGAGTAGGGTTGAGGTCCTTAGGGGTTTTACCGTATGGGGTAAGTCAAGTAGGGTTTTTATAGTTTGCCTGATGTCTTATGAGAGAGAGATGACGAGCTCACCATCCGGGTCTTTTTTATTAGGAGCGTATGCTTCGTTCTCAGAGGACCGTGTCGGGTCTTTGACTTCTGGGAAGAAATTTGACGCTGTGATATGGGATGATGATTTACTTACTGTACCAGAAGACGAGATGTTGGATGTGAAAGTCAAAGGGGTGATTGTGGATGGCAAGTTGGTCTGGGGGACTTTGGGATGAAGATTACAACGGCAATATTTGTGGGTTACCTGTGGACAGGAATATAGCAAGCATATTATGATCCTTGCATCACCCGTTGTATCTGTCGAACAACATTTGTGTGATTTTACTTCGCAGATGACCTCTCCATCCAATTTTTGGTTGCTTCATTTGCCTTCTTCAACTCGGACATCTCTTTCCTCTTCAACTTACTCTTTCAGACTCATTCCATTCTCCTTCATCCCTAATCTTCTCCTCAAGCCGCCTTGCAGTTTCCTCCCTCAACTCTGCTTTGACGCTTCTTTCTATAACAGCTACCTTTATCTCTACCTGTACATTTAGGCCTATTGGAGAGGACGTGCGATCCCAAAGCAGATTGAAACGATGGCGGATCCTTTTGAGTGGCTGTTCGCATGAGCAATTATAAGATTCCAACGCAACTTTGTCGAGCAAGATTGGGGGGGTGGTGGTGGGAGGATGAGGGGGGGGACGGTATATGAGTGTGTGTCATGAATGACTCCTTTCATGGGAGAGTGACACATGCTAGATGCGTGCGTGCCCTGACGACGACGGTGCCTATTCTTCGTTGTAATTCTCCATTTTCGCCTTCTTCTTCGTCTTATGCACAGATGACATGTGTATGCGGTGATTATGTATTAGAATTACTTACTCGGACAACTTATATATGCTAATGATCAATCGTAATGGATCCCAACGAAAGAAACTGATTCCCTAAAACATATTCAAGGTGGAAGCCAAAAACAAAAACAATTTTAGGTAAATCTATTAACGGGAGAGAGAAGAAAAAAGAAGAAGCTTGACTCGGCGGGATCGGCCGCCCGATACTCGAGAAAAGGCGGATGATAAATAAATAAAGACGGACCAAAGGAGCTCAACAAGGTGGTCAATTATTGCTATCACCTTCCGACAAGATAATAGCGAAAATAGCGACCAGAGGAAACTGGCGGGATTTAAGACCAAATACCAAACATCGACTCGACTTGCTCAGCATCCAGATATCGATATATCCCGCCATAGTTCGTGCGTAGCGCTTATCGATCAGCTGGGCTCTTTCCTTCCTTTCGATCTTTCGGCAATTTCAATATTTGGTCGTCCGACAAGCGGCGGCATATCTAGGATATAGAACTTCTTTCGGTCTTTGTGAGCCTTTGAATTGCCATCTCGCTCCTCGGACTACCAATGATAGCGACGAAAGAACATCAAGAGCAATAAGGCAGGAAACTATCAACGACTCCAAACAGCCTCTGTCAGCAATTCAAACATTTGTCGAAATCAGAGTCAAGCGTTCCCTGCCACATATCACTGCATACCGTGTGGCATTTCAGGTTCAGCACCGCCTCAACACATCGCGCACCCACCAGCTTATCAGCAATGGCGCCATCATCACCAATTTTATCGCCATCTCGCTCTCCTCTGTCCGGCAGCCGAATCAATGGCGATAACTCAAGTGTCGATGAAAGGACAGCTATACAGAGCGGGTTGTTGGGAGAAAGGAAGGATAGCGGAGTCAGGAAGGGTACGTACGTCTCCTTTACATTTGCAAAGTCTGAAGACGCGATGTGATGGTGAGAAGATGCGTTGCCAGTCCGTTGTGCAATGTCGATAGAAGTATGGAGAGAAAAAGGACGATGGGAAAGTATAAGATAAGAGGAGGAAGGCTGGTGAAGACGAGGATTTCTCATCGCTAGTTCCCGTCTTCTGTGCAAGGTTTATCTCTGAGTCGAGTGACAAGAGGCAACTCCCCCCCCAAAAAAGAATCAATCATTCACATTGGGCTATCTGTTTATTTCTGATTGACTTAAACCAAAAAGTGCGACCCTACTGACTAAACGCCTCTTACAATCAATTATTTACACGAACCTTTCAATATGTCACTATCCGATGTACGTGTAATCCCAAACTTATACGACGCTCTCGCATCTCCTCCTCTTTCTCCGCAAAACCTCAAACCACGTACAAATCCAAACTCTACTCGTATTTCTCCACTGGCCTTGCCTATCGCCTCCAACATACCGCTGATCTCTCCTCGTCTCGGCCCTGTAACGTCAATTGTTCCGGTTCTACCAACCGACAATACGAAAATCGGTGGGGATGATCTTGACGGTGATATCACAATTAATTTGGATTCAAAACGTCTTTCATTTGGAACAAACCCTTCCATTCCTCGATCTCTTCAACCGACCCAACATCCCATCTCCGTGAACGACGCGGTCAAACATACCGGCGGACTCTGTATCAAAATATTCAATGAACCAGATTCTTTGACACGTGAAAGAAAGGGGAAGATGCCGGTACTCTCACACTTGCTCTGTGTGGGCAATGGTACCGTTCTGAGTTTAGTTGCAGACAAAAAATATGTCTATGCTGGGTGTCAGAGCGCCGACAATGAAATCACCGTAAATTGCATTCACTTCTTAATCCTGAAGCTCTACTCACGAAACGTACCAGGTATTCTCAAGGTCAAGTCTTCAACCATTGTATCGCCTACTCGGTCATCAAGGCAGTGTACTCGCTCTACTGATCATTGAGGAGAAAAAATGGCTTGTCAGTTCAAGTAGTGAGTCGGACATGTTTCGGGGTTTGATTTAATGGTTGATAGCTGATGGTGTGATGGAAAGGTGCCGGTGATGTCAGGGTGAGAATAGGCAAACTAGATGATGAAATTTATTCTGACGGGATATATAGATATGGTCAACAGAAACTTTGGATCTGCTATATGTTATCCACCCGTGCGACGACACTTCCGGAGACATTTACTCCCTGGCATGGGATGAACGCGCCGGGGGTACACTTTACTTTGGGTCCCAATCGTGCTCCATCGAATGGATTAACTTTGGCGACTTCTGCACTTTCCATCAACGCAAGATCTCTGGCTCAGCCGCGGGTACAGTCCACGTGGTGCCTAACTGTACTGACTCTTCTTCTCGTCCTGGTCCATCTCAACGATCAGGCCGCTACAAACCTCACAAATTCTTTGACAACCCCCCGGAAAACGGTTGCAGCGGTTCCTCCACCCCTTGCTCCCCGTTTCCATCCAATACCGCTCGAAAAGAAACTTTCTCCAAAGCCGAATTAGATCAAGTCAGCGTAAATTTGCTTGAACAAACACGCCCGGCTACAGAGATTGAAGTTCCAGCCGAATCCCGTCTTGCCTTTGCGCATTATGGCTACATCTACGCTTTACATACCCTCTCGAGACCTAACGGTGATAAGTGGCTAGTAAGCGGTAGCGGTGATTCCGACGTCAAGATCTGGGAATGTCATCCATCAGGCGGTATCACTCTTGTCCGTCAATTCAATTCTCTCTCTGGTGCGGTACTCTCTTTTGCGTTTCGAGATGACCTGCTTTATGCCGGTTTGCAGGCAGGAGAAATTGCAGTGTGGGATCTCGAAACAGGGGCTTGTATACGTACGATCGAAGCGCACGAGGAAGACGTACTCGTGATGAGTGTGTTGGGTGGCGATGTGTATACTGCCGCGGCCGATGGGAGGGTGTTGAGGGTGAATGACGAGTTTGATTGTACGGCGGCTTTCAAGGCACATAGCGGAACCGTGATGAGTAGCACGATCGTAAAAAGTGTTAAAGGAGATTCGTGGGAGCTCATCACAGGTGGGAATGATTCTTATGTCAAGGTGAATTTTGCTTCTTGACTACTTATATAGAAACATCTGCTGACTTTGTTTTTTACTTTCGAAGATTTGGCAAGTAGAAGCACCTAAAGAAACTTTGCAATCCGAAAATGTAATGGACATGGAGCATGGGGGTGATGTGATGCTCTACGCTTTATCCAAACTTGTTGCAGTCCCGACTATAAGTGATGACTCCCATCGTGAAAGGTATGTGAGACGATTCGAATGTGAGGCATGGTTATTTACTAGCAGTAGCTGTCGACAAGGCGCACATCTACTGAAAAAGATCCTCTCCCAACTCGGCGCTTCTTCTGAAGTTGTGAGTAATGACGCATTCGTAAATGTCCTGTGGTTGCCTGACACCATGCACAGCTCTGTGGAGAACAAGGAAGGAATCCTCTCGTCCTCGCCACTTTTACCGGTCAAGATATCGGCAAACCTCGAAAACGTATTCTCTTCTACGGACACTACGACGTCCAGCCCGCCGCTGAGAAACGCTGGATAACCAACCCATGGGAACTATCTGGTCGAGACGGCTATCTATATGGTCGTGGTGTCACCGATAATAAGGGCCCCATCATGGCTGTTGCTTGCGCTGCCGCTTCGTTGAGACAGCGTCGTGAATTGGATGTCGATCTGGTCATGATCATTGAAGGCGAAGAGGAAGCAGGCTCACGAGGATTTGCCTCTACCGTCCGTGCTCACAAGGCTGATATCGGACATATCGATGCCATTCTCTTGTCCAACTCGACTTGGATTGATGAGGAAGATCCTTGTGTGGTGTTTGGTATGCGAGGCGTGGTCTACGCCAACCTGTCGGTAGAGAGCAGTGAAGAGAACCTGCATAACGGTGTAGACGGTGGTGCGACCAGTGAGCCGATGTTTGACATGGTCAGGGTTTTGGGAGCGTTGTCAGATGCCAAGGGCGTCAAAGTGCCTGGGTTCTGTAAGTATATGAGCTAGCGACTACAAGGCCGTCACTAATCAAAACACAGACGACTCTGTTCGACCTGCCACCGACGAAGAGATGTCTCTCCTCCGAGATGTTTCCTCTGCTTGCGGCCGTCCCCTCGATGAACTCATCCGAGTTTGGCGACAGCCTTCGTTCTCCATTGCCAGTATCAACTCGTCAGGTTCTGGAAATAAAACCGTCATTCCTCGAAGAGTGTCGACGGACATCTCAATGCGAATTGTACCAGATCAAGATCTAGAGACTATCGTCAAAGGCCTTAAACAGTTCTGCAGAGAAACTTTCCAGGGATTAGAATCGCCTAACAAATTCGACGTGAGTTTAGCCCAAATGGTGTACCCTCATAATCAACTGATCGGTTGCTTTATAGATCCAAGTCACCCATACCGCCTCCTGGTGGCTTGCATCGCTTGAATCGCCATACTTCAAAGCCCTCGAAGCTTCGGTACAAGACGTCTGGGGTGTCAGACCGCTCAAGATTCGTGAAGGTGGTACGGTCCCTACTGTGTTCTGGCTGGAGAAGGAATTCGGAGCGCCTTGTGTGCATTTGCCTTTGGGTCAGAGTTCGGATGCAGGCCATTTGGCAAACGAGAGGATGAGGCTTTTGAATTTGAGGTGAGTCCGCCTTTTCTCAGTTCTTCATTAATATTTTCAAGGAATTTGTGATTGACAACAATGGGCGTAGGAACGGTAAGAGGGTGATCGAGGCATATCTCACGAGACTCGCAAGCATTTAAGGTAGACAAAACGAATAATGGGGTAACTTGCATAAGCTGCATACATAATGCAGCGTTAATTTTTTCTTTTTTTTTCTTCAGTTCTCATAGCGTTCGCCTGCATGCAATCAAAGTAAATGTTTGCTAGCAACGTTTGAGCTCCTGATCATAATGATACACATGCTCATATGAACAATACATATGCCAAATGCCATGCCAATCTATTATGCCTTATGAATTTTATCTTTTGTGTGAACATGTACGAGAACGCCCCATTCATGCGCCCATCTGACGCATCTTCCGATCATGTCCCCTCGTCCTTGCAGCATTCGAATGTCCTCTATTCCCTTTATTTTGCCTCCCCTTCCCCCCTCTTCCACCGCCATTACTATGACTGTTGCTGGTATAGCTTGTATTCATGCTCATGACCGAGCCATCGGGTGATGGCTGTCGTGCGCGGTTGTCGTGACGATTGTTACGGTTATTATAGCCGGACGATGATGTACCTTTACGTGCCATCCTATCACGATGTGCTTCAAGAATAACGTCTTTTTGGGGCTGTCCGGAAAATGTATTCGAGATTAGCGTGATACTCTTTCAACGGCCAGGAAGCACTTGGAACTTACATCTCTTTCAAGCATGACTCTCCACCCTTCAATTTGCCCATCATCCCATCCGAGCATTTCCCTCATCTTCTTCCTCTCATCACTCCTCCTCGTCACACCATCTCGATCAAACAGCCCTGGATCATCCAGATACAGCGTGCGCAAGATCTCGTATCTTTCCTTATCTGGCATTCCATTATTCTGGTTTTG
>NC_009182.1:225000-227500 GCF_000149385.1 Cryptococcus deneoformans B-3501A
CTTACTCTCCCGAACGATTCACAGATCATGCTACTGTAAGTCTTCCTCCACTCTTCCTCCTTCCCTTTCATTCCCAATTCCCTTTTGACTTTCAACCCGTCAAATCTCATAGAAAGCCGCTGATATGGTTTATTCCATCTTCATAGGGCCAAAGAATAGCAGACTCCATCGGCGCAAAGGGATACTTTGAAACTTCAGCTTTGCAAAACCGAAATGTCGATGCCGTATTTGAAGCTGCTACGCGAGCAGCAGTCTTAGTCAGGGATGCGGGGCATGGCGGGGTGGGTGCCCCGAATGGGAGCTTTGATGCGGGAGGACGGAAAGATTGGGGGAGGGAGAAGGAGGAGAAAAAATTTGGGTGTTGTGTCATTGCTTAAAGGCATCATCTAAGCATCATGGCTTTCAGTGCGTTTCGTGCGTCACTGAAGGCGAGACAAGACGCAGGACAGTCGGTGTCCATGGACACAATAAGAGAAGGAAGAGGGGAAAAAAATGATCAAACCAAGTTCCGTTCTACGATTCCTTTCTGCTCTCAAAAGATCATTCCATCAAACTGTATTCCCAAAACATTAATCATTCATTTATAATAATACACCAAGTTTCCTTTATCCACCTACCACCACCTATCACCTTCAACCTTCCATGAGTCAACGATCGAAAAATATATTCCCTGCATCACAAAGTACTTCAACGTACACCTCCATATATTCATCTTCCCTCCCTCCTCCCCCCCCCCCCCCAACCGGTCTGCGCTTAGTACAAGACAAAAGGAAGGCTATGCTTCTCACACAAAGAACGATTGCAGAGTAACACGACATGTGAAAGCATAGGGAGGAAAGTTTAGGACTTGCCTTTTCCCCGTTGCATTATGAGTTCCCGAAAGTCTCTCTTCATAATAGATGGTATGATACGTATATGGCATGAACGAATGTAGATGATTCCAAAATTTGAGGATTGCTTAGACGCTCTGGTCTTATTACTGAGCTTAGTGGACACTGTGTATTGATACCATGCATCATCAAAGCAGCAAGCATAAGCACTAAAACCAGGCGCCGAGCGTAATGCAGCTCATTGGGGATATGGAGTTAGAGAGAGGAATGCCAAGTCAATCATCGGTTACTTGGTGTCGCTCAAAGCCAAGAAAAAGAAGAAAAAGTATGTAAAACAAGAAGCACGTCAGTCGCCAATTTATTAAGCTCGACAGATTACAGGATATACCGTACCCATTACCCCAATCCATTACAGACTATCCACAGACATACAAAATATGAACCATACTTCTCTCAATGGCGGATGATGGTGGAAAGTTTTGGCACCTTTGCCCTTCAAAAGGCAACAACGTTAGAAAGCAGCAGTTCGTCCTTCCCCCCGAATAGAGAGGCGGTGAATTATTTTATTATTCAGGGCGTCGGCTATGTCCGGGAGCTCTTGAATGACGTCGGTCACCATACTTACCTTCTGTAACTAAAGGAACGGTAAGTACATGCCAGCAACAACACCAAACTTGTATTATACGTGCAACGAGAGACGAACGAAGCGCACCGGAAAGATTTTCATAAACAGCTCCAATGTTAGGCTCCCACATCGCACTGGTAAACATTTATCAAATGGCCGCTGGGTACGATCGGAATACGTCGAGGTCTCCTAGGCTGATTGAGACGTATTTGACGATTTTTGTATTGGTTGTCGGACGCGTCTTATTAAACAATCCGTTTCAACAACAAGACTCATAGTGACGATATGTACTAACACGAAAAGGTGTACCGAAAACGGATACTTTACGTAAGACATGATGCTCTTTAACTTAACCCTCATTTATCGACGCGACGCGACTCTGCTTATGTTCGTTTTTGCCCGCTTCTCGTCCGTTTATTGAAGCTGTCTATTTTGACTCTTGTTCTGTTCATTGGCATCTCCTCTATAATATTAATCTTATCTACATCAGGAGAGTCCAAATATGTCGAAGGACGCTTTGAAGACTCTGCTGGAATGTCGTGCGAAGGGTGGCCGACTTTCACTTTGGAAGGTGCGTGCACGCGTTCGCGTTGAGCAACAGAAAATAGACGCGTACTGATTTGGTCTGCTCGCAACGTCTTTGCCACATTGAACAGCCCGAAGAAACGAAGATTTACGACTCCGTCACAGACGAACAGTATCGCTCCATTGTTGGCTCGCGTAACGATCAAGACGACTTTATCGAGGATGACGACGGTGGTGATTATGTCGACCACGGGTTGGAAGACTGGGATGGTGCGGAGAGAGATGACGAGGAAAGTGAAGATGAAGATGATTTTGAAGGGGAGGACGAGGAGCTGAGGAAAGGTAAATGATGCTAATGCGTGCTCCTAATGACTTCCAGCTGACGCGTCAATGCAGCGCGAAAATTGAAAAGAGCTAAGGCCAAAGCCAAAGCACTCGCCAGTTCTGGTAAAGCTCCCAAATCATTAAAACCCAAACCCAAAGCGAGCTACTCTGACTATTCCCGACGCTCTACATCATC
>NC_009182.1:232500-255000 GCF_000149385.1 Cryptococcus deneoformans B-3501A
TTTGGACTTTTCCTTTTTTGGTGCGTTTTTTTAGTCCATCGAGATTTGGAGGTGAAAGACATGATACTTGGTGTTGAGTGGTGAGATGAGATACAGATGGCAATATTCGCTGGAGTCAGGAGCTGCTGCTGTCCAGTCAAGAAACGACGAGATAAGCGCAATGCCCGGCCCACATCAGCAACCAATGACCCGTCCCCCCTCCTTCCTCCCTCCCCTCAACCGGGAGATTTTCTTGATTTGAATCGTCCGATACTGAATGAGAGATCTGGCGTTCAAGATAACTTGTCCTTTTTTCGGTACCCTGATGAGTGCGATACGGAACAGATTACCTCTCAAATGAGTGACGACGACAGCGGACATAAACTAGTTCGTCGGTGATCGGTTGTCGGTGGTTAATAATAAGTAGCAGACAATTTCTAAATGCGGAACCTCTGATCCCCTCGGCCTTCTTCATCACAATCTTGAATCTGCCCATTCTACTACCGAATCCGCCTCGTCCATTGCTTAGGGCATCCAATGCGGCGAGCTCTGAGAGGCCCAGCGTCAACGACCCTTAAACCCGCAGTGACATTGAACACAGACGCCTCACTGGAAACACGTCCTCCAGACTGGGCTACGTACGCCAAGCTGTCCTGCATCCCTCTTTCCAACCCACTCACCTGTCGAACCAGGTGATGGCTGTCGATCTGCATGTCAGGACGCTGGTTAGATCTTTCTTATGATTCCTATTTGTGGCCATTGTAACTTAGTAACGCGATGAACTGTGCCGCTCTCACAACTCTGGGGCGGAAAGCCACCATGACATCATCAACGTATAATCTACCACTACCTAAGCATGTCAAGGCCGACTGCTCGTACAGTTTGAGCCCCCAACGCAGCATGGAATGGCGAGGAACGATTTGTAGATACACAAGTCGAGTACATTGCGTTATGTGGACTATGCCTCAAAATTTATCGTGTTGGAGACAGAGATGCTCTAAATAGGACATACAGGGGTAAACATACCCATAATTAGTTACCGATCTCGAAGATACCACTCGACAATATAATATTTATCTCTATCTGCGATGATGAGCGCTGCGACCTCCGCCATAGCAGACATCGAGACATCGGCAAGTTACGTAAGACGTCCGTTCGACTTCGACATGCGAGCTGTTGGGGGCTTGGGGCCTTGGCCCCTTGGGGCCCTTGGGGGTTGGTTTGGGGCCAGAACTTGTTGGGGGGCGGTAGTTGTCTATTACGTAAGCGATATGAGGAGACGGATGACTACGACCATGCTTCGTTCTTCCCAGCCACTTACCAGAAATCAGACGAGACTGCAGTCGCAACTTTCAAAACCACCTATTGATGGCCGAGACGAAACAGGAATTTTGAAAGCTTGGTGGGTTTCCCAAATACTGCTACTTACCATATCAAACTTAGATAGCTGACCTAATAGCCCCAAACTGTTATATTATATGCCACTGTAGTACCTGTGGGCTTCAAGGTGGAATACAACTGGAGAAGCGAACATGGCTAGGACACCGACCGCTTGACCATCTACATGAAATGGAGAATACCCTCCAAATCTTAATTTTTCACCCTCGTCGGTCACAGAGACCTCTCCTGTGGCTCCTCCGCTCCTAGCCTTTGCGGCAAAAGAGATAGATTTATCGGCCAAATTCAAGCTCCACAAAGGCCTAGTTCAGAATCACCACCTGCACATCCAACTATATGCGCAACGCCGCTTTTTCCTAGCGCGTCCCCTTCACGGCCATGTTCTCATGTAATTTCCCCCCCCAACGAGACTTTCCTTACTCCGATCGTCATCCAACGCCTACGCGAGATACCGTTGCTGTCGCAGTTGCCTCGGTGGGTTTTCGACATCATTTCAGGTCTAATTACGATCTCTATTCCCCTGCTATCGCGTATACACTCAAAGCCAAGCATGGCTTCTCTCATCGTGCCACCAGGGATATGATTCAATCAGCGAATGACCTACGTCTGCTAGCAGCCATGGACCGCAATAGGGAACATGAGGTTGCAAGCTCATCATCATCGGTCCCTCTCTCTCCGTTGCCACCCTTAGCATTCGTCAACTCCCTGTTAGCACATTTCGTGCCACGACAGAGTGGCCAGGGGCAAATCCATACATCATCACCCATCTTCATTGTGCAACTAGCGATTGCCACTATATTTGGTACGAGATCTCCCCCATGGAAGAGGGCTATCATCTCCCAGATGTGTGCCCATCCTGCAAGGGGCCTTTGAAGGACCGTGATGGAAAAGATACTTTCAACTGGTTCCCAATTCGAACTATCAAGGATGAGCTTGAGGACCTGTTGGCCATCACAGGAGTAGAAAGCTTAATGGCGAGCAGAAGGAATCAGAGCTGAAAAGACCTGATGCCTCGACTGTAACGGCAAATCGGGTTTTTAGCCACCAAAGCGATGGCTCGGAATGGGTCCGGTGGCAGCTGGATGACCCAACAGCTTTAGTCGCCAGGATAAACCTATCAGAGGATGGGGCCAACATTTCCAGTGACCTTAATGCCAAAAAAAGGTCGATGGGTGTTATCACGGGCCAGCTTGCCAACCTTCCGCTGGCGTTTCGCGGACGAACCAGCTGGCTCAGTGCTCTACAAATTCTTGCTCCCATTTGCTATAGAGTTGATGGCTGGCAGGACCTACGGCTTACGGATTAAAACCCCCAAGTATCCTGAAGGTGAGTTCATACAACGTGTACACATCACAAAGTTCGATTTTTTGACATCATAAAAACATACAGGTCGCCTAGTGTACATTGATCTGGGACTCGTATGCTGTGACCGACCCCTGGCTTGCGCTTTAACTGGAGCCCCTCATTATAAGGGCGATAGTTCTCCCTGCTTCCGGTGCTTGATCAGCAAAAAGGATCTCCTGGACAACTGTACCCATCCAACTCGCTCGTATGAGCTCCAAACAGCCTCTGTGAGGGGAAAGGTAGCCTCATATCTTGCCGGCTTGCGCCACCACGATGAAAACTCAACCCAAAACGTCTTCCATGTCGACCGTCGTTCCGGTGCCCGCACGAATATGGAGGTGAATGGGACCAAGAGCCTTTGGAAAAAGACGTTCCCAAACGGGGAGCATCTCTCTGTGCTTGATCTCTTTCCCTGGTTCAACAGAGCTGTGCGCACCGTCGTCGACTCCATGCACGCAGTTTTGGAAGGAGTTCTGAAGACGTACTGGTACAAGGTTTTGTGCCAAGGGATGTACAGTGGTGGGGAAAAAGGCTCGGTGAATGAGCTGGCCGATGTGGTGACCGGAGAATCCAAGGATGAAAACAGAGAAGTGGATCCAAATAACGAGCCCGAAAAATCGACCAAAAAAAGGAAAGAAAGGTCTCAAGATGTATCACCGAACCGCCAAAAAAAGCGTTCCCGAAAGGTTAAGTGGGCTTTCAAGAGCGGCAAACCAGTCTTGACTACCAAGGAAATTGACTGGTTTAAAGCTCGGATCCCGTTGGTATACAAGCCTACTTCCCTTGAAAACCTTTCTAGCGGCTTTGGAACCAAAGGCAACGGTAAGGTGAAGGCGAGCCAGTGGAGAGTTTTTGGGGAGATATATGGGCCTCTCATTGTGCCTTTCTTTTTCGAGTTCATAGAACCATCTTTGGGGGGCAGGACTGCGGAGGAAGGACTGAGAGGATTGCAAATGTCTTGAGAGGAATTGAGCTTGAGCGAACAGATGTACTGCATATATTCCCAATACTTTTGTTCGCGTACGTACCTTCGTTCTCTCCCTTTCTTTTGTCATCATGCTGGCATGAATGTTTAGTTGAAAGGCTCTATATCCCGCGTTACCTTGAAGCTTCTTTCTGAACAATTGGATTTGGCCAAACAAGGGCCAGGCAATTCCTGAGAGGATTCCGATAAAGAAACGAAAAAAAGATTTATAGAATTAGAGGAAAAGCCAATATAAAACCAAGCATGAGTGGTATGCCGAGGTGGCATACGAGCTATTCCACGAAGATGAGGGGCTCTCTTGGGTCTGGAGACAAGATCCAAAGGTCCCAGATTCCTACCGAAGCAAATGAAAATGGGAGAAAAAAAAATAAGCTGGCTTCGTGAATGATTTCCCGCTTCTGCACGTCTCCCAGGCAAACACTGACTCCCTTTCCCAGAATGAGGAGCAAAGTCACCAGGATGGACGGCATTATGGGTCCAACTGGTGCCGGCCTAGATAAGGCCGAAGATATCCTGCCCTCCAACTCGGACATGGTTGGAGCATGGCGTACGTCAATGGCTCAAAGACTTGCTTACAATGTCAAAAATCTAACGTCGAAGTTTTCTTGCAGAGAAGGTCCGTAAGCAGTGCCCATGGTACTTCTTATGGAAGTCTTTAAAACCAACAAAAAATCCTGTCGATGAGAGTGCCATAAACGCCCTCTCACGACCAGATACCACTTTACTTGACCGCAGTAAGTTACTGGAAGATGTTGGATGAGCGAGAAAATGGGAGCCTGGGACACGGAGGATTCGCAGAGAGGCCGTTTGTGGCGTGGATGTTGCGTGGCTGATTTTCACATATTCTATCAGATTCTATAATAGTTTCTTTCTTTTCTTTATGCATGCATAGACATCTCACAACAGAAGAGACGTTTCGTTTGCCGCTTGCATGTAATAAACTAATCAAATGAGCTCAGGGATTACCCAAAGACTAACTCCCAATCACCCTCCCTATCTCGAATCCAGTACCCAATTCACATAACCTCGATTTCAGAGGCAAGCGACGCCGTCAACCTCTGCCAGAAAGCTCCCAGCGAAGAGGGGATATGTTGCAGCAGGGAGGTCCATAAACCATCATAAGTGGTTGCCTTACCTTCTATTATTACGTATGGCGCGCAGAACATCAGTGTGCCACACTCTGTAATGCCGCTTGATTTTATTTTGATTTTACGTTGTGCCTAAGGGCAAGTCACGTGACTGACGCGATATTCGGTATGTGATATATTTCCCGACGCGTCAATGGGTGTGTCGGTGTCGAAATTACTTCGTCTTCGATCCTTGAACATCTCTTCCATCGTTCTTCGGGTCAGCCAACATGTCCACTCCAACCAGCAACAAGCGCGTCCGCTTACATTGGGATCCCGAGTCTTATCCTTCCTCTGAACGGCTCAAGGCGGAGCTGAACCACGACTACGCTCACAAAATTCCCTACCACCTCGTCTCTGCTCCCTTGACTCCCTCAACGTCCACCGTTGCCTGCTCCTCTTCTCCTCGACGTGCTCAACATTCTCTTTCATCTTCATCTCCTACGCGTAAATCCAATGCGTCTCTCACTGCACCACATCAGTTGAACCTCGACTTGGGCAAGACTTTTATTTTTGGTCGACACCATGTCCGAGACGCGTCCAGGCCCAAGCCCAGCATTACCATCGAGTCTGCCGTACCCCGCAAACTCAACCACCTCGTTGCTAATCCTTCAAACAATGTCGAGTCTATTATCCTCTCTCGAGAGGCTCACCACGCGTCACGCGTCCATGCGCTTGTTGAACTCATTTTGCCATTGTCGCAAACTAGGGAAAAAGTGATGCGTATCATTGCCATTGGTCAGAATGGTATGCGCGTGCGCCTTCCCCAGCAAGCCTTTACCGCTGGTCCCAAAAATAAGAGCACGAAGAAGGGCGTCAGACTTGTGCAAGGACAGAGGTATGATGTTCCTGTGCGCGCAGGGGACCAGGTTGAGCTCGATTTCTATGGTGACAAGGCGGTTATCGCTATGCTCGTAGACCGTGCCCAATCTCCTGAAAAGTCGCCTTTGAACCAAATTCTTTTCCCCTCCAGCCCTGTAAGCCGACCTGCGCTCTCAAGCTCTATGCCTCCTTCAAGTCCTCCCATTATTCGTGACGAGCTCGAAGACGAGGAAGACAAACCGCCCAGGCAAGCGGGGTCTGATGAAGAGGATGAGCATCCATTTGCCCAGCACTTGGCTTCTCCTTCACGATCTCCCTTGTTTGCTGCTCAGTCTTGTCTTGATATCGATGCTCAATCTGCTCGCTCTCGCGAGTCTTCACCCCTCTCACCCATTTCCAACCATTCTGCCTTGTCCGATGCTGAGCCAGAGCCAGAGGTGGAGGCTTCCTTCCGCGCATCTGCATTACCCGCCCGACCTTCTTCTCCTATCCACCCTTCATCCCCTTCATATGACCGCGACTCGGAACCTGATGATATCCAAGTCAAAACCGAACGTCTCGAAAACCTGCCCCTGTCCCGTTCACA
Organism: Cryptococcus deneoformans B-3501A; assembly: GCF_000149385.1. NCBI lineage: Eukaryota > Fungi > Basidiomycota > Tremellomycetes > Tremellales > Cryptococcaceae > Cryptococcus > Cryptococcus deneoformans. The sequence continues at coordinate 238,742 of NC_009182.1, forward strand.
TTCTCGCAAGTCTACTCCTGCACGCGCTGGTTCAACTGCTGCAACTGCTGCACCTACTGTGCCGACCGCAGAAATAAAGGGACCTCCAGCGGATGTCGATCGACCAGCTGTCATTGCTTCCACTGTTGTGTTCTCCGGATCTTCTAAATTGAGTTTGCCAGACCTGGTCAAGCACATGCTCGAGGTAAGTTTGCCCACTTGATACACGTTGCACAAACAACTGATAGGGACGTATCCTAGGCTCAACCTCATCTGAAGGCTCACGGAGATGAAGACATGTGGGCCATCTGGGTCGGAGAGGAATTGGAATCAAATCCTATGTTTGGAAAAGTCGAGCGGCACGGCAAGGTTCGTACTGTCTGCCCTTTTCAGTCTAGTCGTACTACATTCAGGTACTAACTCTTGTCTATAGGATTCTGCCGGGCATCCACTTTTGCCTCATTACTTTTACAATCCTTCGGCTGATCCTGATACCCAACGAGCGAGCGATCTTGGCGGCTTGGTGAGGCCATTAAGGACTGCGGCGAGGGGCGGTCAGGCTATTGATTGGAGGCCTGTCGGTAGGAGAAAGAGGGTTTGGTAAGACGCTGTTCCTGCAAGAAGAAAGAACGGAAGGAAAGGGATATATGGCCATACATCGCGATAATGGGTTGTGATTAATGAAGGATACAATACGTACGAGTTACTCGAAGCTTGATGATGCTTGATTTTGGTGTTGGTAGATGAAATACAATTATATATACTAGGTTTCTATTGCGTTCTTTTTTGATGCTATAGCATGCATTAAGAAACTGTGATATCTATTATGGCACCATAGGAGAGTCGAAGAGTTTCTTGCAGGACAAGTTGTAGAACCGACCTACGTACCATGCCTTAATTACCACAGCGATGTAGCTCACAATATGTACCGGCCTTACTCTCAGTTATGCTCTGTTATTCTTCTCCGATCTCATACTTGGTGAACAGAGTATCATGCGTGCCTGTACTGATGGCTATACCCGGATGGAGACTCGAGTTGTGCGGGCATTCGTTGAAATTGCGGAGGCAAGCCACTGCTGCTGCTGCAGCGGTTGTTTACGCGTTTGTTACACGTCAGTCACTCACGCAGCTCACTTCCCTCCTGCTGTTGTTGGAGCTCGTCATGGTTGCAGTGCCAGTCAACGCCCATCTACAATTCTCATCTTCCTCTTAAAAGCACGACACAATTATGTCTTCCACACTTTCACAGTCTTTGAACTAATTGGGCCACGACGTACACTGACGACTTTAAAGAGAAAGGCCCCTCTTTGGGCCAAAATGATGATCCTTTCTCCTGAAGCTGCTAACAGATAAGAGGTAAGATGGACAGCTGGTAAAGACATCTCAAAAAGTATGGCCAATGCAATCATCGGAGTGTTTTGCATCACGGTCTTGCAGCAGCAACCTTCCTGCCCCGCTGCGCACTTATTCTCTCTCCCAGGTCCAGTATAAAAAAGACTGCCCGCCGGATTGCATTCTCATACCATCGCTCGGCTTGTACCAGCCACAGAATCCTCTTGGATTGGCGTATAATTGGGTCATTGCGTTTCTTCATGCTCTCTCGGAATCCCCGCAATACATCGTCGAGATTGTTTACTGGATCTACTCCTTTGAGTACTGACCTAATGACTGAATGACTTACCGTTTAGATGATCCACAATGACTTTGGCAAGTTCTACGGCATCTATGACCCCAGCACTAGCTCCCGCCCCGCAGAATGGCGGCATCCCATGAGCTGCATCACCCACTAGTACTACTCTTCCTTTACCCCCTACCGTGCTAGTGGCACTCCATAACGGGTACGTTTCCTTCTTTTCCCATCCTGGATCACGTTCCAACTGTCTCAGAAACTTCCCATGCACCGTAGGCTCCAGCTTTATTTCTTCACCCTTCATTCTAACCTGGGATGAAGGGTTGAGCCATTGTGAGGGGATGGTGAGTGCGACGTAAATACTAGGGAATGAAAGAGGCATCATGGTGGCAGAAAAGGATTCGCCGTATAACAAGTTCATGCCATTTGGGTCGTGAACCCATCTTCGCATGGCAGGCGAGGTTGTTCGAAGGTTTATGATCGTTTGGGGGAGCTTGCTGAAACCTCCCGGTAGTTTATCCTCAACCATTTGGGAATCAGAGTACAGGCAATGCCGAATGGCCGAGAACATCCCATCGGCACCTTTATCATGTAAGCGGTTAATCCAGAAGCCAGGCCTTGAAATAGAACAATGAGAGGCTTACCGACAATCAAATCAGGTCTTACCACCTCCTCCTTTTTCCCTTTCAGACAAACCTCGATCCCTCTTTCCATCCCAGGCTCACCTACAAGCGCCTCGATGTCCCACTCCACTTCCCCTGCTCCTTCTTTCAGAATACTAATCAAGTCGGCTCTCTCCACCATCCCCCATCCTCGAACATCGCGAACCATCCGATACACCATTTTACCGCTGTATGAAAGCACAGTCAAGCCGTCATGTAGAATGGGGATCTTTTGTCGAAGGACAAGAAGTTTAGTGCTGTGTGAAGGGATGAGCAGATCGTCTAGGGCTTTACGTGCGGCCTGTTACGTTGTGTACGTTGCCAATGTGAGTGGTTCTGGTAAGTAAGCTGAGAAAACATGACTGACCTTGGTCAAATGCATAGGAAATCCCATTCTCCCTCCCCATGTTTCCTCTTCACATATCTCATCCCATCAGCTCTCCACAGCCAGCCAACCTACCTAAGTGGACTTACGACTCCTTTTTTCGACAAGCCTTACGACCAACTTTCCTTCTTGGTATGCCTGACTTTGGCGAAGAGCATATGCAGCTGTCACTCCTGCAACTCCCGCACCGATGATTAGTATTTCTAAAGGTCTATCTTCTTTTTTGGATGTGGATGTCGAGGGATGGCCATTCATCATGAATGTTTCGTCAGGGACGAATGTATCTTTCCATTCAATTTCATAACACAGCGAAGTGGGAAGAAGGATAAAGGAGGTTGCCATATTATGGCAGACTGATAGGTCATCAATGTGAGTAGAAAGGAAGGTAAAGCTTTGCGTAGCAGCTGTATCGCTCATTCATGCATAATACGCTATTTCTATCGACAACCGCCCGATTCGTAAAGCTCAGTGACGTGAGTCAACTAACACTCTTCCATCCTCTTCCCCATATTCTCCATCTCACTCGCAATCTCCAATTATTATTCACTCATATCTTTCAAGCTTTGTGACGGTCACCTTTTTTCCAGGCTTTCTCAAATCATCCAAGTTCTCGGGAATCGAATTGACATCTTCTAAATCACTTCTATCTGACCATACGTTTAGCACCATTTTCTCGGCGTATGGTCAAAACAATTATTACAACGAATTTATCGTACTAGGGATATCATTCGAAGGGACCAATGGTCAAAGCTTTGGACGACAGATTCAATCCCCCCAGATTTGTCCACGAATGAGCAATCAAGGATATCAGAAGGCTACTGTCTGTCCGAAGGATTCATAGTGCGGAAAGTGGTACATATGGTAATCTGTGGACGGCAAGCAAAGACGCAATCATGATTGTTATTATTTCCAGCAATTGAATAGAATAATCGATCAGCCGGGTCAATGACTATCTCCGCATTGGACCAACGTTCCTTATGGCGCCCGTTGGATGGTGAGACGAGTAGTGACGGTATCGGTGTCGGCTCCCAGCTCGTCTGTGGTATGCATCAGCCGCAGATCTAAAAATCCATGGTTTTATAGCAAGCCTGAACGGTATTGCTCTGTTGTAAGCATACTTATTATTTTTTTGCCGAATTCCAGCGTTTTCATTTCGAATTTCAGCGTTTTCTTTTTATTCCACGCTACTTTAAAGGGCTGTTCTATCTGATCGTCGGTGATAGCCGTGCCTTGCGAAATCTTATCGCGTCGTGTCATTGTCACCTTCCCATCATTCTCCATCTTTCCAGTTCTTCAAGAATTACGATCATTTTGCGGCAAGGACAAGTGTTCCTAGAAATCCAGAACGCTATAGAAGGACAGCCTCTCAATGCGTTCAGAGAATTATAGAATGCATCTCATTGCGCTGTAAGAATTTATGCAACATGCGCTGACAAGATGTGAATTACACAAGCCATCGACCATGATGATGGCAGTGTTACTACTATTTGTCCATATAGGATCACCATCATTCGTCTTTCAACAACTGACTTGTAACTTTACTTTGTGCTCTCAATTTTTTCCCGTAAAACACTAGTAATATGGGAGCAGCGGATAGAAAGAGTGCTATACTCGCAACGAGAGTTGAAGCTTCAGGATAGCCAAGGTTCACATACTACGGCCACGATTTCCGTCAGCACATCGTAGGTTCAACATATCTATTTAGAAAGCACGCACCAATTGATGAGCAAAAAGCGGGAAGATACCTGAGGCCATGTTTCGACAAAAGCTCTGAGCAGCCTGAGCTGATGAAGAATATATCTCGTACGCATCTGCCAAGTATGTGCTTTTCGCCATCCAACTTCCGTCAGCACAAAGCGTCCCTAAAAATGCACAAATAAAAGCCAAAACTCACAAAACACCGCTGTACATCGCAAACACTCCCCAATTCATGAACACTAACGCCACGCCAGGAACTGCCCAATGCACGACACCTGCCTGTCCTGTCCATGCGTATACGTACAGCGCAAAAGGAAACAGAAGACCGCCGTATGCCGCCCAGTAGAGACGGACTTCGGGAGGTGCTTTGCCGTTGTGTTTGGCGCAGGAGCGGCGATAGAGGTATTCTTGATGGTTCTGCGAGATCAAACCAAGGACAGCTCCAATGGCCATGGACCTAAGAGTATAATGTCAGTGCGCGGATAATGCGAAAACTAGCGGAATATTATACTTACGCTTGAAAACTGCCAGCTTGGGCGGCGTTGAATCCGTAAGACTCAAAGACCAGGAGAATAGAACTCTGACTCAAGAAAATACATGCCCAAGCAAAACCGATCCAGGCAGAAAGGGCAGAGACGATGGGCTCTGTCACCAAATACTCTGCCACACCGTTAGCACTGTTCCTACAATCTCTATAGTCTCAAAGTCCGACGGATCAATACTCACGCAAAGGCCTGATGAGAGACACTTTAATTAAAGTAAGCATATCCGTCTTCTCCAAGTCAGCTGCAGCGATGTGCTTGATGCCCGTCTCTTTCGTCATCTTCTTCGCACGCCAAGATAATAGAACATCGGCTCGTGTCTCACGCATGAAAAAGATGTTGAAGATGATGGAAGCGGTGGCAATAATAGCTTGGACCTGAATATCATTCGTTAGTGAGCTAAAAAGGCCAGGGATGAGAAGAATTGAAAGCATGGACTTAGACTTACCCCGTATGCCCATTGAAGAGAAAGTCCCTGCCCTGACCATCCGATAAAGCACACGCCAAGACCCTAGTCTGATGTTAGTAAACCTAGGAGACGAAATCTCATTGCACAACTAACCTGCCCGCAAAAGATTGATAGAGTAAAGAGGGACATGGGGAACCCTCGGTCGGTTGGGGAAAACAAGTCTGCGACAGTACCGCCTACCATAGAATTGGACACAGACATCCCAATACCTTGCTACAGTGGTTTATATCAGCATACACGTACATTTATTGCTAGCGCGGAAAGATGAAGTAGAACGCACGAAAAACCGTGATACAAGGAAACCGCCAACGTTCTTGTTGTTCCATATTTGAGGCACAAAGAGCACCGCCGTGCTGCAGCACAAGTAAGTAAAAGCTGAACCGATTCAGAAAGATACTGAACTCACATGACGGATGTGACTTGGTACACCATATTTCGACCAAGCTACACGTCCTGTAAATCTTTACGCCAGGCTCTGGGAGAGAAATTTGAACTTACACTTTCACTTAATGGTGCCAATATTAAAGGAGCAACAGCAAGTGCAATCATCGGTAATGTGATCGACAGGACCCAGACCTCTCTTGATATTTCGTAGTATGGCACACCCCAAGTGCCGAGGACAGCGCAGGAGGCAAGGTTGGAAGCAGCGATGAAACCAGCAATATTCGCAGCAGTGAGAATGATGTATTTTCTTGGAGAGGAGTAGTTGACTGGATTCTGACCAGGACAAATAGTATTAGTCAATGAGTATAAATGCCATGCAGCTTGATCGATACTTACATCAGGATCGTTGGGTAACCAATCAATAACCACTACTTCTTCATGCCCTTTCTCTCCTCCCATATCTAGCCTCTTTCTAGCCTCCATGACACTCTCACTCCCACAATTCGTGGCAACGCCATGTAATGACACATGTCTTCTAAGCTCATTTTGAAGTTCTGCCGTCTGCCCACTTGTGCGTCTTGACAAAGAATTGGAGTGGGCACGCGAACGTCTATCTGTTGCAGATCTGTATAAAGGTACGAGACGATTTGAGACGGTTGATTGTGGTGTGGAGGGGCTCGATGGTTGGGACGATGGTGATGATTGCTCTTTTTCGAAATCCGGAGTCATTTTCGACCCCGTCTTAAGAGGATCGGCTAGTTCCATCGGTGTATTGGCGGCAGTTGAGCCTTCTGAGCTGTGGATAGTAATGCTAGATGATGTCTTCTGAGACATATTATTGGCAGTGGAAGGAGGTGGTGAAAGCGTTGTAGACGAAGAGACGAGTTCTTCAGCTGGAGCTGGTGAATAGTTCTTGAGCCGGTACAATACTACGACGGAAGAATGGCCCGGTATTGAATGGCGTGCGATCCCCGAGTTCCGAATTGATTTCGTCGATCTATAGTTCTTTCTTCGGAGGGCTGGGGGAATAGAACCGGATGTATATGCTCATGTACCTGGACTGGAGGTATACTGTCTTTGTAGGAATGATAGCTTGTGCATGTAAAATCTGCAATCGGCGCAAGATACAAATCTGATTCCAGCGAAAATGAACGAGCTCGCTAGTAACTCTGCCTTATTCTCGGCAGTCGGTAAAATCGAGCCCAAATTTGGCCGTCTTCTCAAAAATAAGGAAGGATTCCTTTCGGCTATGTCCGAGGCTCTCATCTCGGCTTCGGCAAAGCGGCATGCTCCTATCGCCAATTATGCATTCTCGACCCGACAACAGCCTGAGTGGCTGTTCAGATTGATCTCGCTGCAAATTAGTTTGAACAGGGTGTATGCGTGCATGATACATGAGATCATGAGAAGACTCGATGTTATAAGCCCAATGTATCTTGTCAGATCAATTGAGGCTATGCTACGGCCAATCTGGATCTACCAAATCTAACACATGCAGGTCCCATGTTTATTTAGTTGTCACGTAGGTCTGTATGTAGAAAACGCATAGTTCTCGTCATTTCTTCTCATCATTGCTTCATACCGTACGTGTTCTGTTGTCGGTGAAAGATCATTTCCCACTTGAGGTCTCAATGCTCAAAGGGCGAAGAAGTCGAAAACCAAGGTATAATGCATAGGGTTATCCAAAAAGAGCCCTTCAAATTAATATCTTCACATCTTAACAAGCATCTGCTTATGTCACAGTCACATTCAACTTGATGCCCATACAAGCCATCTCGGCACAGAGCTATGAGATGAAAATCAGCCATTGCAAGAATAATGATGATCAAATATATAGAGATACTCACGTATCGGAAGACGTCTGACATCAGCAAGAACAAGAAAAGAAGACGGTAAGCGACCGCTTCTTGCGCCATTAGATTTAGATTGTCACTTACAAGGAACAGGGACAACATCCATCCTTCCCTTCTTCTCTCCACCGCGCATGACAACACCAACACCGTTCTCTTTGCTCATCTCCTCCGCATGCTCATGCTTATGCCCATCACAGATCCTACAGTATTCCTGCATACCCTGAGCGCCACCGACTTCTTCGAAACCGAGCGATACGAGTGAACCACAGTTCCTGCAGACCCAAGCGGTAGAGTAGTCGGAACAGTTCATGAGTCGGTCTTGCAACAAGAAGGAAGTACCGTGCGCGATAAGAGCATCTCGTTCCATTTCACCGAATCGGATACCACCAGCACGTTTTCGGCCCTGCAAAAAAGTTCTTCAGTCAGTAACTGACTATATCAAAAAGTATGCGGGACGACGAGAACTTGCCTTGACAGGTTGTCTGGTCAGAGGATCAACTGGACCAGTCGTTCTGACCTGGAACTTGTCGTTCACCATGTGCCTCAAACGCTGGTAGTAGACAAGACCAAGGTAGATGTCCGCATGGAATTCTTCACCAGTGATACCAGAGTACATGGGCTCGTTACCGTAGTAATTGTAACCAGCAGCTCGGAGCTGCTCGCCAAAGTAGTCAACAGGTCGGTCCTTGTCAGAGAACCTGATATTCCGTCAGCCCTTTTGCAATATGAAAGAGAAAAAGGACTGGGGACTTACTTGAAAGGAGTAGCGTCCTGGGCAAGACCGTGCAAAGCTCCCGCCTTACCAGCCATACTCTCGACAAACATCCCGATAGTCATTCGCGAGGGGAAAGCGTGAGGGTTGATAATAACATCCGGCTGCATACCGCTCTCGCTAAAAGGCATATCGATCGCAGGGAACTTTTGGGAACATACACCTTTTTGACCGTGTCGGGAAGAGAACTTGTCACCGATGACGGGAGAACGGGGGATACGGAGTTTGATGTGGATCTTCTGGAGCTCGGCATCACCAGCATCGGAACCGAGGACACGAACTTCGTCGATGAAGGCGGTTTCGTCACCCTTGTACTTGTGGAACTTGGTTCGACCGGTGGTGTCGTCAATGTAGGCACACAGAGGATCACCAGCCTTGACCCTGGTACCAATGATGGGCAAACCGTCCTGACTGATAATGTTCCTCGCGTCGTGGTCCTCCTTGACATCCCTACCGAGACCAAAGTGCAAAGTAGGCTTGGCGCTTCGACTCGCTCCGGGCACACCCTTTAGGTCAAAGATATCGGCCTTGTAGACTGTACCGTAACCGAAACCTCGCTCGTGGGCAGACTTGTTCAAGATCATCGCGTCTTCCATATCATAACCAGTGTAAGAAATGACAGCAACTATGGCGTTGGTACCGTTGGGGAAGTTATCGAAACCGTATTGGTTGTGAAGATCGGGACGAACAACAGGTGTCTGACCAGACTGGAGTCGGTACATCTTGTTGTCGGTACGCTTGCTGATAGCTGTTGAAGGAGTACCCATCGACTGTTTACCCATTTGGCACTATTTATGTATTAGCATTGTTTTCTGTCAAGAATGACACCGTTGGTGACCTACTTGGTACATGTTTCGGGGACTCTGGTTAAAGTCAGAGAAGGGAGTCATGTTGGCAATAACTGACAACATGCTGGTAGGATCCAGCTCCACGTGAGAGGAGACACCCTTTTCGATCTCTTCCTTGGTAATCGCCACATCCATGTACACCTGCTCAAACGAGCCCAAGTGGTCAAGCTTGCCATTCTCAAGGTACGTCACAGGGCGCATCATTCGACTCCTGCTGGCGAAGAGATAAAGGCCGGGGTACTGTCCACCCTTCGTAACGGGAACGTAACCGATTTCGAGATCAAGAGGCACCTTGGAGTCTGCCTCAGTTTTGAGCTTTCGAAGCCTATTGGCGAGCTGTTTGGCCTTCATTGGGGAAGCGTAACCGATAACTTTACCATCAAGCTGGATGCAAACCATGCGACGACCGTCGATAGAAGAGGCGAACACTTGGGTCATGCCTTGGGCCGAAAGGAGAGCGGGGATGTGTGAAACGTCAAGGGATGAAGTGACGATTTGACAGGTGTGCGACAAGTGGTTCAAAAGACCACATGGAGAACCGTCGGGGGTGTGTACAGGACACAGGAAACCTATTGACAATCAGTTGAAAACATTCTACAAGAATCTTGACGAGAACGACTCACCCCACGATTCGGGCATCAACTTTCGCACAGTGGTCGTCTTCAATTCAGCAAAGAAAGCACCTCGGTGTATACACCTAAAGTGACTGAGGTATCGGTAAAAGTTGAGTTTTTCGGCGACAATGGTGAAACCAGATGTTTGTTGCAAGTCAAGACCGGTGGGTGAGACAAGGTTACCGGTAGCGAGGAAGTATGACAGCTTGGAACCGATATCCCAATTCGTTTTTGACAGTACGCTGGTAAAGTACTTGGGATCCATGAAACTTCTCGCCTTACCGTCTCTCAGGTCGAGTTGGATTTGTGACTTGACGGCGTTGAGGCAGTCATCAAATCGCTCCTTGATAATCATACCGTAGAGGAAACCAGGAAGGAGAACTTCGTGGTGCTGAGGAGAATCAGGGTTGTCGGGGCAAGTGGCACCAGAAACCTGAGAGTAAAGCTTTCTAAGCATGAAAAGGAGCATCCTGAACTTGTCCCTAGGAGCAGGCAAGTGCACCAGCACAACCTTTCGCAAAAGGTAGCCACCAACCTGGACGTTACTCCAGTCATCGGGAACATTGAGCACAACCCTAAACTTTTCTCCCAAGTAGTCCAAACATTGAGCACCAGTGTGTAAACCCCACGACTTTTGGCCTCGCAACAACAACTCCACACGGTCGGTCAAGAAGGTATTGTCGTACTCGCCCTGGATAAGACCCTCAAAGATCTCCTTGTCACTCGCATCGACGAGAGCCTTGAGGATGAGCATAAGAGGAATCATGTACTCGACCTTACGCCACGCAAAACGCAGGGTAGCACCACCGTTGGACAAGTAATGAATAGTGTTGGTACAAGCGGTTTCGTCTGGTCGGACACATCGAATCTGACAGCCGTAGGGAGTGTAGGAAGCACCACGCTTGGCGAATGAAGGTCGGTAGAGATTGATAGGGTTGTGTCGCCGGGGAACAACGAGATATCGGATAATCTTCTCATTACCGTTGACGATAAAGTAACCACCGAAAGAGGTAGACTCTTCGCTGTGTTTGATGAGTTCGGTGGCAGGAAGGCCTTGAAGGTTACATCTTATTGACTGCCGAGGTTGTTAAGAGCAATTCGAGGCATACTTGTACAAGCCAATACTTACTCGAACCATAACAGGCAACAAACCGCACTCCTTGATCTCCTCAAACTCCTTCCTGTTTCCGTCCTCGTCAGTGACTGTCCACTTGATGTTGACTGTCAATTTTGAACGGTAGGTAGCAAGACGCTCCCGGGCCTGTAAGGAGCGTCAGCGGTAAACTAAAGGAAGTGCCATGGAATACGTGCCTCGGTAGGGAAGACCCTTCGCTCAACGGCAAGCTTGTCCTTTTCGGGAACAAGGGGCTTACTAAGGGCGACCCGGTCGATTCGGTCTGATCAGATGGGCATTAGCAAGGCCTTGGGCAATGCAGACGCCCGACATACAGCTCAATTTTGTGCCCAAACCGCCTTCGCTTCCCTTGCCATCGAAAACAACCTTCTCTCCGATGTCCTCCACGCCCATCTGCAGCAGACCCTTTGCACCTGGGTTCCCTTCATCTTCTATCAATGCGTTGAAACTCTTGATGTGGGGAGCGACGAGCTCGTCGAGGGCAGGAACATCTGAGGCGTTGACGGGCGGATGTCTGAACTGCCTCTCTCTGGTGAGAGTATGGAACGTGGTGTTGTCCGGGCTGGTGGACGAGGATGCCTGCGAGGGGGCGAGGGGGTCGAAAGCAGCGACCATGGCGGGGGGCGGGGGAATGCTTTTGTGGGGATTTCAAACAACTCGGGCAAGCTCAGGAATACAGCCGCCGTCGACATTTTTGTCAGCCTGATAATTGCGAAGTGGAGGCAGATTCGTCAGCCTGATCATTTGATCCCGCACTTCCTCCACTTCCACACCAGGTTTCCTTTGTTACTGACGGAGCGTAGCAGAAATGACGGCCAGTACATACTAAAGGCTAGCGAGAAAAGGGTCAGGCTGCGAGAGTACCCAATGGTCGAGGACAGAAGCGTTTGTCAACCTTCTTCATGTCACACAACAACGTTGTCGCAAAAAAGTGCTTCTGAACCAGTTGCCTTTCTCGATAAGTGACATCGGTCGATTGTTGCCATCCCACCTATCGCGAATCATCACAGATATACATGTGATAGAGTTCAATTCTATACAGTCAGTACCCAAGACAGGCATAGTTCCTCCAGTCACCAGCCAAACAAACAGCCACGGTGGCAGAAACCATATCGTGCTACCGGTAGTGATTACTGTCTGTACCGTAGTCGTACTGTAATAATATGGATGATCATGTGCTGGTATTGTCTTTGGTCGGCGTGAGTACATTTGACTATCAGCAATGATATGCCAGATTGATTCAGTGATGTAACCACACGTCGGGTCGTACGCCTGAACGTCGTCTTCAAACATGGTACAGCTCTCCATCATCCCGTTCAATACCCACATCACCTAATATCCCATCCTTCCCCTCCTCAACACACCGTCTCACTTTCCAGGCTCTATGCCGCCTTCTCCAATAACGGCAACGTTCTCGGATCAAATCACTATTGCCATGCCAAGGGAAGGTGATAAACCTTGGGGTTCAGCACGAGCTTGGGATAGGCAGTCGATCCTGCTAGACAGTTCGACGGGATCCGGGACGCCCAAGAGCGTTTTGAAAGTACCAGTCGCTGCTTTGATGAAGCCGGTGCAACAAACCGTCCAGGAGATGGATGAGAAAAAGTGATTGACTGATTTGCTTTGCTTGGTCTTCTGGCTACATTTGTGATTGTACAGTGCAAGAAGGTTTCAAATAAAATAACGCAATGTTAGATAAAACAACCAAATATACATACTCTAGCGCATACAACAAATGTCGTTATGTTTAGATTCTTAGGCCGTCGTGGCTGCACCAGCAGCCACAGGCGGAGGCATGTCCAATCTGTCCTTCTCAGCCTTCTTCGCCTGCTCAGTCTTCTCATCCACAACGGCCTTCTCCTTGCCCTTCTCGTTACCAGCAGACTTGGCCTTCTTCTTCTTCTTAAGAAGAAGAGCTACAGAAATGCGTCAGAACTGAACGGGTACACTTGAACACAGAAGGTGGATATTTACCTGCAGAAACGGCCGACCTCACATTGTCATTAATTTCGCGGCTCTCTTCCAAAAACTTGTTATCCTCAAACTTGTGCTTCTTCCTTGCCAATTCGGCCAAATCAACGTCCTCAATCTTTCGCTTGGAGCCGTCTTCTGAAGATTCGGCTGCGTTGATACCGAGTTTACGCTCAAGAGCCTCCAGCTTGGCTTTCTCGGCCGCTTGAGCTTGAGCTCGAAGAGCGGGTTCAGATTCAAGAAGCTCAGCTTGTCTGTTACCAAAAGTCAAACCATGATACCTCTCACTTGACCATGCAGCAAGGCTTACCTCTGAGCTTCTTTAATAGTGCCCAATCTTCTACCAGACAAATCTCGGCAAGAATCGACATTGGTAGCCTTTCCCGAGCTCATCCTACCACCGGCCGCTCGCAATTGTGACCCAAAACCACCTTTACCACCGAGCATCCTTGGAATCACATGAAGAGTAATCGGGTGACTCGGGGCATTTTCGTGGATGAGGTCTGAAAGAGGAGTAGAAAGGGAAAGAGGACCAGAGCTTGCAGTGCGCAGGTAAGAAGACGAGGCGAGTGTCGGTGGGACGGGAAGAGAAGAGATGAGGGTGGTTGAGGGGAGTTGGAGTTGAAGGGAGCTGAGAGGCGAAGGGAAATTGAGGAAGACTGTCTGGATAGCCATTTTGTGTATGTATATCGTGGTTTGAGTAAAGGAAGGTGGAAAGTACAAAACACATGCTATGGAAAGAGAAGGTGGGTGGCGAGCAGTCGGGGATACGGGATTATGTAAGCGTGGCACTTGATACGTGTAGCGGTGCGTGGCCTTGCGCGCGGTATCTGCAACAGCAATCACGACCCATTTCGTTAATCTTAATTTGATCTCGCAACTCTGTTTTCACACGATACAAAATGGAAGTCAACAAGGAGGAGGCTCTTAGGGCCCTCTCCATAGCCCAGAAGCACCGTTCCGCTTCAAACTTGCCTTCGGCACTCAAGTTTGCCCGCAAAAGCGTTGCTTTATTTTCGACCCCCGAAGGAGAGGCAATGATCACTATCATCGAACGAGAGATCGAGTCGGGCGGGTCAGCCTCGGGATCTGGAGCTTCTAGTGGGACATCGACTGCTAACGGTAATACACCGTCTTCAAAGGGGAAGGCGAGCGGTATCGAGGAGCATGTTACTTCAGCATACTCCAGGCACGGGACAAAGACCGAAGCGGATGATGGAAAGTCCAAGAAGAGGGAATACACTACCAAGCAGCTGGAAGTGGTGAAGAGAGTCAAAGCGTGCAAACATCATCAGTACTATGAGATTTTATCCGGTGAGTCTTAATGGCCAACGACCGTCAAAGCGCTTTGTTGACATTCGTAACTAGTGGAGAAAACTTGTACTGAAAACGATGTAAAGAAAGCTTATAAGAAGGTAAGACATGGTCGGTAGCCAAAAAAAAGGGTCAACTGACAGTCATTAGCTTGCGCTGGCTCTGCATCCCGATAAAAAGTATGTAGGACGATTCTCGATAAGCGTTTTTCAGATCGCTAACGGCTTTGTAGCGGTGCTCCTGGTGCGGATGAAGCTTTCAAGAGTATGTCTAATTATTCGATAAGACTGTATTTGTAACTCACGCATAACGTAGTGGTATCCAAGGCCTTTCAAGTCCTTTCCGACTCCAACCTCAGAGCTGCGTACGATTCCAATCCTGATTACGATCCAACTCAACGAAATGCCGGTATGCCTAGTCGGAGTAGCGGAATGGGAGGTATGGGCGGCATGCACCCCGGATTTGGAGGGGCTTATCAACAGGAGATTAATCCAGAAGATTTGTTTAACATGTTCTTTGGTGGAGGTGGAGGTGGATTTGGAAACTCTCCATTTGGGGGGGCGAATGGTTCGTAAACCACTTGGTAACTCATAATTGGTAATGATCATGCTGAATTTCCGGTTGTTGTAGTATTTACATTTGGCGGACCTGGTGGCTTCCGGACATATCAAGCTGGACCACGTCGCCCTCGACAAGCAGCAGACGGCGATGGCAACGCTTTGACTGCCCTTTTACCTATCCTTCTCGTCCTCGTCTTCTCTATCATCACCATTCTCCCGTCCATCCTCTCCACGGCCGGTACACCTGATCCATCATATTCATTTGAACCATCTACAAACCTGGAGACTGGACGAGAATCGTTCAACTGGAAGGTGCCGTATTTTGTTAATAAGCAGGAATGGGAAAAGAGCGAGATTTGGAAGAGCGTGCCTGAAGCGAGGAGGGGAACTGGTTCAGAGGCCTTGTATAGCTCAAAAGTTAGGCAGTTCGAGAAAGGTGTAGAGGGGCATTATGTTAGAAGGCTTCAGAACGAGGTAAGTCAGACAATCTAATCCGCTAGCTTTTCCAAAGCTTACTTACGTCTGTTAGTGTGCAATGTTCAACGATCGAAGAGGAAAGCTCATCGCTGATAATTCCGGCTTCTTCGGCTTCGGTGCAAATGCGGAAAAGATTGCTGAGTTAAGAAAAATGAAGAATCCTGCGTGTGAGCAACTGCGGTCTTGGGGTATTGGGCAAGGTCAAGTGTGGTAATAGTCTATTTTATGAGGTGGGGTGATCAGGTGTGTAAGTTAGGGATAGAGCATTTATCATATGCATTTGTTATTTTTTGTCATTATCGATGATCACCTGGATAGTTGTTATCAGTCGCTGGTGTTGCAGGGTGTAGAAGTCGCAAGCTGTCTGTAAGTCTTTTTCACAGGCAGGAAACCTTAACTAAAAAGACCAGCGACTGCTGACCTGGCCTAACCTTGCTCCTCCTCATTATTATATTACCGCCACTTATCTACTAGCAGCTGCCGTCGCTGTCAATCGCGACCGCCGTTCTTCCTTAGTTAGCAAAAACAGTCGCCTTCTTCCACGCACAACATCTGCGCAGGCATTGGGTCCGAAACTAAATAACGCTCCTCACGAGCAGCCATTAGCGACTACCAAAAGACTGGTTGAAGGATAGGCGGCAAGTGTACAGCGGCGGTCGCGTGAGTTTTCGAACGTGCAATGAAAGATGTTGTTTGTCGGAGCGAATGGGTCGTTTTGGAGTGTTCACATCGGTTGTCATCTAATTAAGTTTTCGTACGGGATCTGGTGGTCGTTTTTCCTCTTCCTTCTTTTTTCCACCTCCTTTCCTCCTACGTAGCCGCCGTTCTATTCCATTTGTTATTACTTGAGCACACAAGACTCAGTATGTTTAACCCTCGCATACCACAACCCAATGCATTTATACCCATGTACACTTATATCATGCGCTTTTGAGGCTGATGAAAATATTATCCTAGTTGTTGTTG
>NC_009182.1:260000-285000 GCF_000149385.1 Cryptococcus deneoformans B-3501A
CCGACGATGAGTTCAAATCGGTATGTGTCTATAAATATGGTTAGTCAGATGAGTTGCTAACTAAGATTGATAGGTGGAAAAGCTGCTTGAGGACTTTGAAGCTCGTAAAGCTAATGCCACCGCCGAAGAGCTGGAAGCGATTGAAAAGCAACGGGCCTATCTTGGCGGCGATGCTGAGCACTCAGTACTGGTAAAGGGCTTGGACTATGCTTTACTCGCAGCCAGGAAAGCGGAGTTGGCGAGAGAAGAAGCAGAGGATATGGACGAGGAACTCGAGGAGCTTGGGAGAGGATTGAAAGGCAAAAAGAACGCTGGCGCGAAAGAAGACGTTGTTGAGGAAGAGAAGGCCAAGCAGGAGACTCTTGGAAGAGGGGTAAGTCTGATGAGTGGCTCATTAGCGTTACTAGTCTGACGGTTACTTAGTTCAAATCCATTGCCCAAAAGAAGGCTGAAGCAAAAGCTGCTGTAGACGAGAAAAAGAAGAAGAAAAAGAAGAAGAAGGCCAAAGTCGAAAACATTGATGCCCCTGCTCCCGCTGCGTCTCAGGACATTGACATGCCCAAGGATACAGGAACAACAAAACCTGTCGAAGAAACTCAACCAGTGACGAAGTCAGCTCCTCCTCCACCTCCCGAATCAGATGAGGATGAAGACATTTTTGGTGATGTTGGCGAATATGATCTTAGAGCAGCTGCTGGGCCCGAGTCCGATTCAGACGATGAAGATGAGGCAATGAGCGTTGACACCAAAGAAAGCCACAGGGAAGGGATGGTTTCGAGAGGAAGGAGTCGCAGTCGATCATTCTCTAGAGATGGACCGTATTCTCGGGACCGGTCTTTGTCAAGAAACCATGGTTATGGAAAGGGATTAGGACCGAGATCCCCTGGTAGGAGACATTCGCCTGGAAAAAGGACGAGGTCAAGATCGAGGGAGTACAGGTATCTTTCAAGGTCAAGATCAAGATCAAGGGAATATTCCGGTCGACGGTATACCCGGTCACCTTCATACGACCGGTACGACCGTAGACGCTCCGTTTCACCATATCGGCGGCGCTCTCCTTCCCCATACCGCCAACGTCGGCGTTCTCCTTACTCTCGTTCTCGTAGTCCCGTCTACAAAGAGGATTACAAGCGTCGCAGAACAGCCTACGATAGGTCATCTTCCCCCAGGCGAAGGTATGCTTCTCGATCTCGATCTCCCCCTCGCCACCGACATCCACCTTCTCCTTCCCCAAAGAGTCGATCTATCTCCAGATCGCCACCTGCCCCTGTTCGAGAGCGGTCTCGCACGCGTTCACTCTCTCCCATCCTCAACTATTCTTATCCCCCTCTATCTCCTTCCCGTTCTCCATCTCCATCTTCAGACGAGGGCACTGCTGCAGGCACCCGCCTACAACCTCTCGCTTCTTCTGCTATCCCATCTCTCAAAACCTTCTTGGCTGCTCAAGATGCTGCGTCTAAAGAGGCGGAAAAGAAGGCAAAGAAGGCCAAATGGCGAGCCCAGCAAGGATTGCCTGCGCAGGAGGGTGATGAGGGTGACTTTAAGTCTAGTAAGGGCAAGGACATGAATGAGAAGCAAAAGGCAAACCGAGATTACCAGCTCTTGATGAACAAAATGAATAAAGAGAAACAAGGGGAGAAGAGTGGCAACAAAGGATGAGCTGATAGATATACGGATATCATATGTACAACCTGCAATGATATATATATATATATATTATATATATAATATGTATATGTATTTCGAACTTGTAAAGTACAGATAGATTTACCTTTCCCTTCCGTCCAAATTGACTAGCTACCGCTTATCGGCCGAAATATCTCTCATCCTTCCATCCACTAAAGGGCTTACGATGGCCAGATCCGCTAGATTAGTCTCACCATCCTCGTCTTTAGGAAGTACGATGCCATCGTATTCAGGCATTTCCTGTGTTGGAGGGGTTTGAACTGGTGACCAAGCTCCAGGCATGTGATTTCGGGCTTGACGCATAGCTTGACCGGCCTATGAAGTATCGGCGACTGCCTTACCGCATGCGGGAGGAATCTACTCACCAGCACGTCTAATCCGCTCATATGTTCATGCTTTGCAACATGCAAAGCGTTCCTAATTGTTCCCCAGTCATGTTGTACGACGTGCCTTCTTAGTCTACCCCAAGCGGAAGATTCAGATATCTCGGAGTTTGGCGACAAGGCATTAGAGGGCAAAGAAGCAGATGTGAGGTGGTTGGGCGAAGTCATGCGGTCCTGAGATGATTTGAATTGAGTAACCAGAAGATTCCTCTTCGGTGAAGAAGAGAGTGATGCCGAAGGAGATGATTGAGACTGAGATGTGTGTTCAGCACGGGCACGAAGTAGCACTTGCGAGGTTCGACGAGAAAGGTGGGAGTGGGCAGCTTCTTCAAGCTGCTTGTGACGGAAGATATAAGAGGATCCTTTTTGTAATGTCAGACTACGGTCACGGCTGATAACTTTAGACTTACCGAGAAGGAAGCTTCTCAATATACTGGACATAATCTGTCCATTCTCATCGTCTACAATAAAATTTCTATTCTTCAATGCTTCGAATCCGTCATATCCTTGAGCCATGTAATCTCTAGTGATCTGCGACATGTATCAGTGATGATTCAGGCCTCATCAAAAAGAAGCTACACTCACGACCTTGTACATCCTTCCGCCTTCCTCATTCTTCACTTCCTCGCCCAACTGCAACTTTTTCTGTTTAACCACCACTGTTGTCCCATCTTCTTGTTCCTTGAAATCTACCATGTCCGCAGGGTCTTCCCAGTCATCGTCGTCTTTCTTCGGTTGCGCAATCTGGTGTATAGATAAAATTCGCTGTCCAGGAGGCCTCGTGTGGTCCCATTTGACGGCGAGACCAGAGACAATGGGAAAACGGCCTTCCTGAGCCGGCCATTTCGAAAGAGCAGATTCTAAAGCATTCCATATGCCTTTGCCGTCAAGCTAGAAAATGTTAACGGCTAGTTGGTGACCATACATAGCACCTGACGTACCTCGATGCAGACAACGGGGTCCTCGAAAGGAAGGATTTCTGAATAAGGTCCTCAACATACAGGCCGGCATGGTTTCAGGAAGCTCACCTAAAATATCACCCAAAGAGATCTTTCCAGGCCCATATTGCGAATCGCCTCTCAATGTACCCCCACAGAGAATGGCTGCATCAGCATCTCCTTCAAACTCTTCTCCGAGACCTCCTTCTTTGCCTTTCGCCTGTACAATGCTCTCGGCGTACGCATGCATCAGTACATCCGCGATCCAATTGCCTAGTCCGCTTTCCTGCGTTCTGACTACTTCTGATCGGGCATCGAATGGGGTGAGAGTAAAGCATACCGGTTTGGTGAGGGCTTCAGATACGGAAGACAACAAGGATTTGACAAGCTCTTCAAACGGTGGTGATGAAGGTGAAGAAGGGAGTACATAGAGGTGCTTTCCTGTCAAAGATGTAATGAGTTGGCGACGAATAGAACCTAAGGGGGTAGGAGTGACGGTGAGGTTGGCAGAGGTGAGATCACGGAAATCGGTACCGGATTTGATGAGTCTACATGAAATGTAAATCAGAGATCACATTAAACTAAATCACACTTACCGAACACCATGGTCTTCCGTAGTTCCGGGCACATCCTTTCGTCCAGCATAACCTTCCCAAGATGTTGCACCTTTACCGATCTACGAAAGGTTAGAGATACACTTTTTCTGAAAAAAAAAACAAAAAAAGACCAAAAGAAAACTCTGCGCAACATACATAATATATCTGTCAAAAGATTTGAAAATCAGCTCTGCGATATCAATGTTTTGGCAAGCTGCTTACGTGGTCGTGACCTCCAACAATGAGATCTATACCATGTTCATTCTCGACTCCGGGTTTGTCTGCCACTGCTCCAAGTTCAATAGCCAACCGAATGTCCTAGATCGGGTCAGCTAACTCCGCTGATCGTAACGAAGGAAAGGCGGTATAGCTTACATTTGGTACTCGACAATGTGTTAAAGCAATAATAATGTCCACCTGGTGTTCACCGTTGGGATCACGAAGTTCTCGAGACAACTCCAGGGCTGTATCTTTCATCGAACGATATCTGAAATTATGAGGCCAGGAAGGAATTGTGGCTATCCAATCCCTGTAGATGTTGAATCCATATCAGTGACGGAAGTCACTTGCAGTTCCGACTCCAACTTACTTCTCAACTAAACCAATGAGGCCAATCTTCACTCCGCATCGCTCCGTAACGATGAATCGTTTGAGAGGTTCCGGTTGACGACCCGTGTTGGTGTCAACGATGTTCGAGAGTAACCACGGGAAGCTGGTAGATTCTACAAGTTTTGTAAGATGGGGAAAGCCTGCACGAAGCTCAATTAGTGCCAGTCGATAGACTTGCAGGCCAATTCTATTGCCGCTTGCTTACCAAAGTCGAAGTCATGATTTCCTGGTTACCGAGCATCAGCAGTTAATCACTTGATGTTATAGCGAGTGATACTCACCTACACATGCATAGTCCACCTTCAGAGCATTCATGATTGGTACCTGTAGATAAACTCAGCAGCACTTCTTGGCGGATTTTCAAGTTATAACTTACCATATGTGATCCTCTGGTCACCGAACTTTCGACGCTGGGATTGAAAACATCACCAGCGAAAAGCACCAATCCTTCTTTGCTCGGACCTTCTTGATCATCTTGATCTTCACTCTGTCTATCGGCCCATTTGCTTCTTTCGCTCAAAAGCAACTCTGCGAACTGGGAGACGGTGATTGTCCTGTCCGGTGAGTTGTCTTCGGGAGCTCCGGGTTGAGGGTTGTACTTTTGGTTGACTCTGTAAACGTCGTTGAAGCATAACAATGGGATTGTTCTCATTACTGGCTGTTGATGAATCATTTAAGAATGGAAAACGTAGAAATGGGATGCAGTTCTCTATGCTCATCCCTTTATATCACGCACCGACCGAACGCGCGCGCGTACGGACATTGAGAGTAGTAAGAAGTATAGGACAAATAAAACCAGCGAATCAACTTTGGGATAATGTCATTTAGTTCACATAAGGGGAAGTTAAGTTAGGGTTCAGACATAATTACTCTGGTAATTCTACTGTACAAGGCGCTAATCGTCTAGTGGTTAGGATGGCTCCCTTCCAAGGAGTCGACCGGCGTTCGAATCGCCGTTGGCGCACACGATTTTTTTCATAATTTAATTAATTATACGTTTTATATACTTTTTATTAATTTATTATCTCGAGATCAACCATACTTAAAAACGAAGCAAATCGCCGTGCACAAATGATCTCGATCTCCGTCTTTGACTTCCTGACTCCGTCCCTCAATCATATCTATGGTGTCCTTTTTCTTATTTTTTGATGGCCGTAGATTAACAGATCATTGAAGATGTTTCATTTCCGCAATGATACTGAACGCCGCCCATCCTACCCAATATCTAATATGGAAACCAGCGTAGGCTCTTGTTGTTGATAGTGAGATTGGCCAGATTATCTATGTTGTGCCTTCTTTCGAGGCTCACTAACCGTGTCAAATGAGACATCAGAGCTAGTCCGAGGCTCAAAGGAAGGCTGAATATGAAATAGTCCAGCGACTACTAGTGACCTTTGGATCGCATTGAGGCATGGAATGATCTATAATTAATACTTGGCGGGGAAGTAGGTCGCTGTTTAATTAACCAACAGTGAGTTGTGAAAGATATATATACCTCAATCTTCTCTAGGAAAACGTTCTTCTTCCCTTCCCAGATACCTACTTATTTCATATCGCCACCCTGCGTCGTTCTTTTCTGCCAGCTCCTCCACCCATTACCCAGCTCTTTTCCTCTGAGCCCTCAGCCTCTGTATCACCCAACGACTTGCTATTATATCCGTTTCAACCACCAACCGCGACGGACAACGTCAAACTCGAGCGATTAACCGATATACAAACCTGACTGAGTGGTACACTCTTACCAACCCAACTTCCTAATTAACATCTTTGACTAATCAAATCACGCGTCATAATGACGCACAATGCTGCAGAAGAAAAGAAGACTGTTCAAACTCGGCTTTACAAGTCAATCGATGATAGCATAGGTGAGGCCTCTTATCGCTATGAAAAATTCATTAAGGTCCGTGTTTGGTTCTGTACATGTCGCTGTGTAAAACTGATTAGGGTCGAAGGACCAATATGCCCCAAACACCAATTTGATTCCTGGGCGAATTTTTACTGGTATCACCAACTTGGATCAACTGTACAATGCCCGGGAACTCATTCTTAACGCTGGCACCGCCATTGAAATATTATTTTTTGCCTGCATTCCAAGCAATGTCTCCTCCACATACTCTGTCATCCTCAACGAAAGGATTCCATGGGATAAGCTACCGAACCTTCGCTATCTATCCATTACCGCTCCTCTTTTCCGTAAAGGCCCAAGCGGATTTGAACCCTACGAAATATACCTCCATGAGCCGGGCCAAGAGTTCAGAGGTCTGGATCATTTGGAATTAGTGCTCACATGTGACATGTGTAGTAACAAGGACATAATGTCGTTTATAGACGATTACGGCTATACTCTGGTAGAACAAATTGGCCAAAACCTATTCAAAGGCAAAAGACAAAAGAAGCCATTGATACTGTTTGTGCCGGGTCACAATATTGAAAGGTCTTCGTGGGGATACAAGTATCTCAAAGAACCAACCTTGGCCATTCAGCAACACATAGACAACTGGTTTGCAGTTTCGGGCATGATTGAATGATGGCATGGATGAAAGATACATTGTTAACAGTTTGTTTATAACTGTATATAGATATTCATGTCTATTATTATTAACTATGTTGAGAGTTACATGTCATTCATCTGTCTATGAACACAGCGATCCCTTAGACAAGAATCCGAAAAACCCTTACTCATCAAGCCCTTGCCAACCAAATCTCTCACTCGCCATTTTAAGTCCCATTGCTTTTTCGATCTTCGACTGAATTATATTATGGTATTCGAAGTTACATTCCTCTCTTCGCTGGTTCAGTGGTGAAGTACAAGAGGAGTCCTCACTTGGAGTCGCGGATGAGAGGCCAAAATCGATTTACGTAGGAAGTGGCCGCGCTTTGCGCAGAGACGACGATTCCGTCGTCCTTCGCTAGTAAACAGATACTTACGACCCAATTCAATTTGTTACCTAAACAAAGCTACAGGTGATGAGGGGCTCACTTGCCGGGAAGCTGCGTGAGAGTAAATAAATCCGGCCAAGGGCCAGCGAAAATGAATGAGGAACATATCCAAGGATGAGAAGATCTTACAGTAGAAGAAAATATAGGGTCAATGCATGTACCCTTATTTTAGCTACTATTACCCATTATTTTGATTGTCCTCTAATGAGTTTCTCTGAGAGAAGCATTTTTAGTCTTGCCATCTAACGCCCAACAGGCCCAACGCCGTTATCACAAGAACTCAATCCCAACGCCTACACCAAAGCCTCTAGCCATCCTCTCTCCCTTCCTGCCTATCAATGGCATTGCAAAATTGAGCTCAACCCTCAGCGGCTCAAGACGGTAGACCAGACCAAGGCCAACACTAAGGTTGGGTGTAGAGTACATCTTCGCAATATTTTCCGCAAAGCCCCTCGCTGCAATACGGATCAGCAATACGGAAAGAAAAAAAGGGACAAGAGAGGACGTACAAGTATCATATGCGACGACCTTGCCACCGTTTAAGAATGCATGAAGCTTCAGTGGCCAGTGCTCTTTCTTCGGTATAGGCGCGAACACTGACAGACCCAAGGCCCAACTCATATCGCCTCCAAGAGAGTCTGGGCCATCTCGACGGCCAACACCTCCAACCTTCCAGCCTCGGATGGAGTTGGGTCCACCAAGGAAGGTACGATCGGGGAGATAAGTTGTGGAAGGAGAGGTAGGCGAATGAGGGAAAAGGGGGTAGAGAAGGGTGGTCAGAGAAGCGATCGAGTAGTGCTACAAGACGTTAGGCTTAGGTTTCGAGCGAAATGAACCCACTTACGATACCGGAACCAGGTAAAAGCTCCCGAGAGAGTTGTGATTGTGTGATGGACTTGAAGAAGTGAGCAAACTTGGAGGAACCGGGCAAGCCGGCATACTCATGTGTCATTTTAAGAAGACGACCGGAAGTACCCATCCATGGGTCATCTCGAGTATCAGAAGTCCAAGTATGAGAGATGGACGATTTGGTGGATGGAACAGCGAGCTCGCGGATGGAGACAGACGCATTGCGAGTCAATCGATCAATCTCGCGGTCTACGAGCTCGTACTGGAGATCATGGGTACCCCATGGGGTGATTGCGCTTAATTTAGCCCTTCCGCCTTGGGCACGTTCGCGATGAGAGGCGAAAGCTGAATTGTCTCTGTCAAGAGAGAAAGCAGAGAGGGCGAAGGAAAGAAGAGGAGAAGCGAAAAGAGGAGTGGAAAGGGAGACCTGGTAGGCTGACTTAGTCTTGGTACCTAAAGACGCTGTTCCTTCCAAGGTCTCGGCGCCACCAAAGACATTTCGTATTCTTGCGGTGACATTCTATCGAGGACTCAGCATGGAGTTTGAATGTAAGGTATTAAGACTTACGCCTCCGCCTTCCCCACCACCGATCTCAGTGCCAGCCTTCAAGAACAGTCTTCCCTTTTCTCTCAAAGCAAGCACCAATTCAACCTCATCCGGGTCCCCACCTCTCCTAGGCTCAAGTCGCACACCAGAGTGATCCATGTCATACACGCCGAATTTGTCTACATGCTGCACCAATGCTCGCGTTGTCAAGAGAATCTGATGGAGGGTAGTTGGGGGAGGAGGGGCCGGGTGAAGCCAAGAAGGAACGTTAGGGTGAGGTTTTGATAAGAAGGGTGAGAGCAAGGCTGAAGTGAAAGAAGACCGAGTAGTAGGTGGAGGAGGAGCAAGGCGAATAGACGTCAAGCGAAGAGGTCGTTCCATGTTGCTCGTTACCTGCAGGTCGTTAGCTTAATGTAACCCTATATTCCAGACACTCACAACTTCACCGACGCGTCTTTGAGCCTGTTCATACTCTCCCCTAAGCCTACGCTGGAACTCCTCCTCTTGCCATTGTCGAACCTTCTCCGGATCCTCCGTGATAGCTGCAGCATGTTAGTCGAATGGACGAGCCGATGTGTACCCTTGCGTAACTCACGCTCTGTAGCAAGTGCTGGACCGATTGGAGGTGGCCTTTCGGTACCAAGAGCCTGTCTAAAGATTGAGCTGGCCAGAGGTGCTTGTATGGGCGGTGGCACTATGGGATTCTCCTGTACAATTTCATGAGCATCTCTATACGCCTCGACAAAAGGGAAATAACGAACTGTTCTACCAAAATCGGTCCTTGGAGCACGCTCAGGTTGAGGTTTTTCCGGAGACTCAATGTCAACCTCAGCTACTTGGACCGACTTGGGCCTGTCTTCTGCGTTTGGGTCCATTTGGTGTAAATGTTTTTGTATAGCATTAATAGAAAAACGCGAATATCATGATCGGAAATGCGATTTCGTGAACGGAAGCAAATTTCTGGAACGGCATACAGAGTTCAAAGACTCGTCGACTGCCCGGCTGCCTATACGATTGTTCAATTGTCATACTTTTCAAAACCATTCTACCACAGACCCAAAAAAGGACATAAGCTACGTCCCGGTATCAAGTTCTCCTCAGCAGATACCCCTGATCGATACAAAAAGCACCTCGCAACATCGCTTAACACTTCTGATCAGCATTGTCGCCCGGAATGCCCCGACGTGACTTGGTTCGCATTGTGCTGGTTGGAGATGGTCAGTAACTGCTTTTACGACAGGTTAGATAGACAGCTCGGAATAGAGTATGCTGACAATACCCTTCTGTGTAGATGGCGTCGGAAAGTCATCTATCATCACTTCGCTCATCAAAGAAGCATTCGTCACAAATGTCCGTTCGCCGGCCTTTCCGCAGTGTTTGCACAAAACTGACTTGCTACAGGTACCACATGTTGTCCCAGAAGTGACCATTCCACCAGAAATAACACCGGAGAACTTTACAACCTCTATCGTCGATACCTCTTGTATGCTTCTTTCCATTGAACTCCTTGAAACACAGCAGCTAATTGGAGAACCATCATAGCGAACCCAAGGTCGAGGCCACACCTTCTCAGCTCTATATCCCGAGCCCATGTCATTTGCTTGGTCTATTCTATTGCCGATCCAAGCTCCTTCGATCGGGTAGCAGAGTATTGGTTGCCGTTGTTCAGAAGAGAGGGTATCAATGTACGTTGCCCAGTTGATTGCTAGGTGACGCAGGCTGATGAATATCCCAGGTCCCTGTCATTCTTGTTGGCAACAAGATCGACTTACGTGGTGGAAGGGTCACCAACCAAGGGTTAGAGGATGAAAGTGCGCCGATCATGCGCGAATTCAAAGTGCGCCGCATTTTGCTTGCGAGGAGTTAGAGCTAACTTCTCTCGTATTATAGGAAGTGGAGACAGTTGTGGAGTGTTCCGCTTTACTGCCTCTCAACGTTTCGGAAGTCTTTTATTTCGCTCAGAAGGCTGTTTTACACCCCACTGCCCCCCTTTATGATTCCCGAGAACATGTAAATTACCATATTTCTTTGCCGTGATTGGCTGAGCTAATTTTTTAGACCTTGAAACCCAAATGCCTGGAAGCGTTAAAGCGAATATTCACCATTTCTGATGTAGACAAGGACGGTCTTCTCAATGCTCACGAGCTGAACCAATTCCAAGTAAGTGACTCTTAATTCCATATTCAGCAGCTGATAGTTGCGTAGCAAAAATGTTTCTCTACACCTCTTCAATCCCAAGAACTTGATGGCATTCTCGAAATTGTCCGATCTTATGATCCTTACGCAGTCCAACCCCTTCCCTCCTCCTCTCCCAACACCCCTCTATCTCGTGATTCTTCATATGGCCAATTACATTATTTCAACAACAATGTCGTCCCGCCTTCTCCTCCTCAAGAGGGCATAACGGAGCTCGGTTTCTTGTACCTGCATACAATGTTCATTCAGCAAGGAAGAATGGAGACTACATGGACAGTTCTAAGGAAGTTTGGTTATGGGGAGAGTCTGGATTTGAGAGAGGACTTTTTGGCCCCAAAGTTCGATGTGCCGTCCGATTGCTCGGTAGAATTGAGTCCATTGGGTAACCAGTTCTTGACGGACATCTTTGAGGCATATGACAAGGTAAATCTAAAAAAATTGGTAGTATGAAAGATCCCAGCTGAGGTCAAAATTTAGGATCAAGATGGAGCTCTTTCTCAGAATGAGCTTGACGACCTTTTCTCAACATCTCCTGGGAATCCATGGCTTTCACAAGGCTTTCCTGACACGACCATTACGGACGATATGGGTAGAGTCACGCTCCAGGGATGGTTAGCGCAATGGAGGTAAGTGTCAAAAATGTGAGAACTGGCCCATTTGACCATTTGTAGTATGACAACGCTTCTCAACCACCGTACGACGCTTAACTACCTCGCCTAGTGAGTAGCTATGCGGTTTTGACTGTTGGGATGTCAACTGACTCTATTTAGCCTCGGATACTCTTCCTCTCCCGCCACCGATCTTCCTACTCCCACAGCCCTCCATGTCACTCGTCCACGTAAACAGGACCGGCGCCAACGCAAAGTCACCCGCAATGTCTTTTTGTGCTATGTTTTGGGTGCTACTGGCTCCGGTAAGACTAGCTTGTTACGCTCGTTTGTAAACAGACCGTTCAAAGGTGGTGAGGATGGTTTGGGGGGGTATGAGCCAACAACGAAGGTATTGAGTGTCGTGAATTCTGTTGAAATGGAGGGCGTGGAGAAGTACTTGGTCGTAAGTGACGCATTTTTCGTACAGAGAGGTTTTGAGAGCTGATAATGATCTTTTAGTTGCAAGAATTTGGGTCAAAGTATGAGAGTGAAATATTACGAAATAGTAAACGATTGGATATGGCAGATATCATTATTTACGTTCACGATTCAAGTGATACAAACTCCTTCTCCTACATTTCCAATCTTCGAGTGAGTTTAACCGACTTCAATATTGAATTTTGCGATGCTCACCTCGGGATAGCAACAGTATTCTTTAGATCATATCCCTTCCATATTTGTGGCTACCAAATCCGATCTCGATTTAGCTCAGCAACGGCACGAAGTCCAACCCGATGTCTACTGCCGCCGTCTGGGCCTCCAGGCACCCATGGCCGTGTCTTCCCGATTAGGACCTCTACACAATCTCTGGGTAGCCATTACTCGTGTCGCCCTTGATCCCACATCATCCCTTCCTCGCGGGCCGAGATCGCAAATGTCACCTGCCCAGAGGATACGGGTGGTTGCCCGTTGGGGTTTGGCAGCGACAACGATTAGCGCGATCGTGGCTGTGTGGATGAAGTGGCAGGGATATAGCTTCAAGGGTATATGGGGCTGGATGGCCAAATTTGCTGGGTTAAGAACATGATAGAGCATGATCCGGTTACCATTGTTCTATTTTTTTTGGTACAAGTATCGAGGATGCATAAATGTATAGCATTGCAAGTTATCGTAATTTATGCTTCGCTAAGTATTATCGAACCTGCAAAACTTGACTATGGATGATCGCTACATATTACAGAGATCATACAATTCATTTCGGATGACACAATGGTATGTTATGTCGATTCAGACCCATCAATTATTTTGGCTACCCCGTATCACCTTCGACACTGTAATCACTCTCATCGTCTGACGTCAAATCAATAGCTTTGCTCCAATCAGCTGCTGCAAGTTTGGCTAAGGCCATCCCTACAGATAATATGGATGACTAACCGAATGATGGCTGTATCAAGTGTGTCGACTGACGGGGGCTGTCAGTCAACGGCGACGATAATAAAACTGAGTTTGTTGAGGAAACGGAGAGGTCCGAAGATGATGAGTGAGGAGTCATTGATGGGCTGACGGGTAAATGGATTAAAGACTTTGATACTGTCGGTGTTTGAGTCACGTAGACTAACAAAGCTGTTTCCGTAAGAATCTGCAGATAGAGAAATCCGAGTATTAGGGATCGATAAGGTTCGATGCCAGCCCATGACCCGTAGCTCCTTCTTCTGGATGAGAGATAAGAGATGATGAAGGTGCAGCCAAGGCTTCAGAATGCCTCGTGCCAGGATGTCCACCTACAAAGGAGTGAGAGCGAGTAGAGTCAGTCAAAGAAGAGTGATACGATGACTCGTACAATGCTGCCGGTGAAAGCGGCTGTGCTGGCTGGATAGACAAATGATGAGGGGTGTGTATAGGTAAAGGATAGCCGAAAGAATGGTACGTTGGTGTCGAGCCCCATCTTTGGTAACTCTCGTTCTCAAACTGCGACTGTAGTTGAGGATAGATTGGTGAACTTCGTCGCAAGTCTTCAGAGAGTTCTTGAGAACGATATGGAGGGGGTGGCTCGTCCGTCATCCCGCTACTAGTTTCAGACAACGGCCCGTCATGTGAGAAAGTACTTTGCCATATCTGGCTAGGCAGCGTATCTCCCATCGATTCAACCGTTTGCTCTTCTCCCACATCGCTCTCCATTACCGACCCATACCTACTCATCCCCGCATCACTTCGCTCTTCGTCTACATTCCTTCTCAAAATCCACCATTGCGCCTCCAGTTGCCTTCGCACTAAATTTTGCACAGCCGACCTGAACTCGCCTGCACTGCTATCTGCCACATAGAGTATACTAAGATCCTGTAGGTACGCTCTCCCATCATCTCCAATCCTGTCGAAATAAGGATCTGTAAATGTGCAAGCGTTGCCGAATACCGATGCAACAGACTCTATCTCTGCAGAAGCTCTATCATCAAAGGACAGGCGGTACCGCGACGCGTTAGTGGATGACAAGTGGGTATTCGAGCGGCTAGGGTCTATTTCCCACCCTGCAGGAAGTTGCCAACTATCTTCACGGTGATGCGAAAATGCTCGGCGGAGTTGGCGAAACATTGCGGGAGCGATTAGAGCCTGTTGAGCTGCCGTCAAGGTGAGGGGTGGGGATACCTTGTGTCAAGGACGATTTCTGGAGGACAGCTTGGGCAATATCAGGCGTAAATCATCGTATGCGAAGCTGAAGACCAGTGGCGAGAGTAAAATAATTTTCAAGCATATATACGTAACTCGCATGTGAGTTTCAGTGCTCTATCCCACCCCGGAAAATGGCACCTTCGTGGTTGCCGAATCTCGACTTCTTGCATTGCATCCGGTGAAAACGGCGGATGGTCTTGAAACACCGCCTTTGGAAGTTCTAAAATCTGACTGGGTGCCATTGAAAGGAGGAACAGTATACTGAGGGCGAATGAGCAGTGGTCTCCGGGAAAGGCGTGGATTATTGAAAGGAAGTTGTTTCTTTCAAAACGAGTTCGTGAGATCCTAAGTTTTCAGCGTAACACATTTTGTTTGAGTTCGAATGATTGCTTTGCAGGTCAGTATGGTTCTTCAGTCATAGCTTACAGGTATAACATCTCCTAATCACCATCATACAATAGTCCTTGCACACGTATCCTCCCTATGTTTGAGTGAAGAAAGAGTAAAAAAAGGGTTTTTATGAATGAATCAACTGCTCTAAATCACAGCGCTCGCGCCAGTCTCCACCTGATCAGCCTTCAAAGGCACTTCCAAACTCTCCTTGTCCTCAAAGCTTCTCTGGCCCCTGAGACCCCACCTGTCCAACATAGCCTTGTCCTCATCCCATCCGGAGCAAGGGGTGGTGAGCATCTTCTCGCCAGTGAAGATGGCATTGGCACCGGCCATGAAGGCCATGGCTTGTTCGGTCTCGCTGAATTCGTGTCGGCCAGCGGCGAGACGAATGATGGTCTTGGGAAGAACGATACGGGCAGTAGCGATGGTTCGGAGGACGGTGTGGACCTTGACAGGCTCGTTGCCTTCGAGGGGAGTACCAGGGATAGGGACAAGTGTGTTGACGGGGAAAGACTCAGGGTGCTCGGGCATCCTGCATAGAAGCGGTCAGCCGTGTTTCTGTGCTCGACGTTAATTTTACACACCTGGAAACCTCGTGGATCAATCCGACACGATCCTCATCCCGCTCTCCCAAACCGAGGATGCCACCAGAACAGACTGAGATACCAGCTTCTCGCACGGCAGCAATGGTGCTCAATCGATCATCGTATGATCGTGAGGTGACAACCTGAGAAAAGATGTTAGTCACGTAAAGATAGTATAGGAATACCGATACGCGCCTCGGGATAGAATTCTCGAGAAGTGTCAAGGTTGTGGTTATAGGCGCTGAGACCAGCTTCCTTGAGCCGGATAGCTTGCTCAGGAGAGAGCATACCCAAAGTCGTGCAGACTATTATTCCGTCAGTTGCGCAGTTCTCTTTCACTTCCGTCAGAACTTACCCTCCATTCCCATACCCCTGACCTCTTTAACCATTTCCAAGATCTTTTCGAATCCACTCTTTCTACCGGCCAAGTCTCTCCAAGCAGCACCCATGCAGAATCTAGTGGAGCCGTTGGCCTTGGCTTGACGAGCAGCTTCAAGCACAGGCTCAATGCTGACGAGCCGGGAAGCTTTTGTGGGTGTCTTGTAGGAGGATGATTGGGAGCAGTATTTGCAGTTTTCAGTGCATCCACCGGCTATTGGGACGGAGGCCATTGGATATCAGTATCGAACTATGGACCGCGATTAAACGCCGGAACGCACTTTTGATATTCATAAGAGTACAAAGCTGGATCCTAGAGGCGTCCTGGTGCAGCCTGTGCACAGTAGCCTTACCAAAAGATTAGCTTTGAGCTCATCATCTCTAAGATGTAGTTACCTACCGCTCGGTAGATGATCTCCATCAATGGAGCATCAAAGACCTTCTGGATCTCGCTCCTTCGCCAGTCATGCCTAACGTCGCCATCGACATACCTTCGCTTCTCTGACTGCTGAACTGAGGGCGAAGGAGGGAGGAAAGGGGCGTCGACCGCGACAGCATGGCCACGGGAAGCTGTGGGAGCCGTGCTTCTGAGGACTGGGCGGAGCGAGCGTGCAAAAGACATTGGAGCTATCGATGTGGAGATGCGGAGGAGAAATAGAGGACTTGAATGTACTATTTACTCGATTTGGGGGGAGCCGCTTGGATTTGGGATTTGGGGGAAGGCAGCCGCTAATTACCTAATACCCGACGGAATTAATTTACACCGCCAAAAATTCGGACCAGTACCGGGCCCGCTTTACACCCTGCAACTCATCCTTCTCTGATTCGCTGCAGACAGACTGGCCTGCATATCATGTTCGACGTGACTGCAGGAGTGTTTAGTCGCCGGCAGTCCTCTAATTCTGCCAGTTCTCCCAGCAGTGCAACTTCCAGCAGCACTGGGAAGAACAAACACGTTTCCTCGTCACCTACATCAGCCATGTCAACTACTGCGTCTCTCGATCTTCACTACCTCCCAGATGATAAGCCCGTTTTTGCGTGCCATTCATGTTCGAAGGTGGTCGTGAGCCCTTTTGCTTGACTTTGTCTGTATGAGGTCCACAAAAACAAAGCTAATGCCAAAGAAGGCTCTTCAAGATGAGCTAGTTTCGAAAGCCTTTAATGGGCGATCGGGTCGAGCGTAGTGAGCTCATAACGAGTTATTCACCTGTTGCATACTGATAAAAGATAAAAAAGCCTGATGAACTCGACGATCAATACTTCACTGGGGAAAATTGAAGAACGAAAGCTTCTGTGAGCAAAAGTTTCCCCATAGGGGTTAACTTTCTGTTCCCAGGGAACGACTGATCCATCTCGCAGAACTGGGACGCACACTGTCGCCGACCTTCTTTGTGCTTCATGCAAGGAATCGCTGGGATGGATGTACATCAAGGCGCCAAATGGTGACCAGCGATACAAAGAAGGTGGCGCCCTTCCATAGAAATTAAGAAGGCGACTAACTTGATCACTATCAGGGCGATACATCTTAGAGGCCGCAAGGATTATCAAAGAGAACAAGTGGTGACAAGTCCGCCCTAATAAGCTCTGTGTATATGTTGTACTTGCCCCATCGACGATCTAGCTGGTCTTTCGTTAGGCGACTGAGGTTCTCATCCCTTCTTGTTTGTCTTGTGAGGTGTGTTGCTTTCAGATTGTAATCAGCGGAGCCAAATTTTGTAATATCTTTTTTTTTATTTTTGTAACCCGTTTATGTAACTGTAGCAATCGTTGTATATCTTGAACAACACTCAATCATCAGCTCAAGAAGATTGTTGCGGATCGCCGGCGGCGGCCGGCAGGTGTTCCTTCTTTTCCGTCGTGGCCTCCGTCGCTGCGTCCGTCGGTCGGTCATCATACCTTCTTCGAATTCCGACTTTCGTCGGTCGTCGGCTATACTTCAGCATCTCTTGGCCGTAAGTTCCAAATTGAAGACATCAGTGGCCTGTGAACTGTCTTTTTTTCAAGATTGGAAGCATCATGGTTCCCCTTCTGTCATGCACGGTAAAAAATATAGTAGACGCCGCTTTCGGATGTCCGTTTCCGGCGCCACGTTCACGATCAAGGAGGTGGTCATGTCCGTCAATAAGTTCTGTCGCTGCAATATTATATTTATGTCATCGTTCCTCGAGCTTAAGCAGCTGCGGCGTTTCAGGAATTTAGACACCGCGATGATATGAACACGCTTACAGATATATTCGTGTGGGAGACGAGACGGGAGGAAAACAACCCGATCGAGCTTTATTAATTATAGTACGTCGTGTACAAAAGCACAGTCCTCTTCCGCAGCTTGAGACAACTCTGTTATGCACCGCGAATCCGAGGAGTATTGGGAAACTCAATGGTATTCATCCATGCTGATGGCGTAGTTAAATACTCCAAAAACACCGTGCGGAACGGAGATAACAAGTCGTACACGTCATTTTTACTCTTAATTTCACGTATTATTGCGGCTCCCGTAGCGGGGTCTAATAATTGACCCCCGACGTTGTTGTTTGTCGCTTTCAGCACCTTTGCCACCTCGCCGAACTCCCCATCCTTCCATTTCCCGTGTCGGAAAATGATGACAACATGACGAATATCAAGCAAACCAGAATGTGCTGATAGCAAGTCAGTTATGAGGACAAGCTAAAATGCTAATAATCTAATTAAATTAATATGGACAGATGAACAGAAGATGAACAGCGTCCGTTCTCCAAATCGGCGATGACTTTTTTACAACAAAGGACAAAAAACGTTATTCCAAGTGAATTGGGCATAGTGAATGAATGGAAAAAAGAAAAGACCAGAGCTCAGAACCGAACAAAGTGCATAAGTGAAACAGAGGCAATGCGATTCGTCACTGGGCACCGGGCTGCGTGCGCGGGCAGGATGTTTGTCGATCTTTTCGCTCAGCTGTTTACCGACCCTCCGATCGGAACAAGATTATTTCATGGGCCCCCGCATTTTTTTCACCCCCGAAGTGCAGCAGACCGCCGATGGGTGGATTATTCTGCGTTCTCTCTACAAACAGTGACCACTTGCAGCCGTTGACCATATCTGAGGGTGCAACATGCATGTGGAATTCTGTAGAGTCAGCAAGAAGGTGGCTATCGAGCGGCAGATGGTGCTCAGCTTCTCTTCCGACTCTTGAACTCGGAGAACACGCAAATTTGCAGCTGGCGACTGGAATCGGCATGACGCAAATCTTCCGCGCGTCACCCCGCTGTGTGATTCAGGGTTTGGGTAATTTATCAGTGTCCGAATCGGAGGCCGGTGCTGGTATGTGCTTCTTTTCCATTTCTTCCCCGTCATGGACTGAAAATTCTACTTGGTCATGCCGGACCGACCAAGGAGACGTCAACGGTATATATATAAGCCCGTGCCATGGGAACAGTTGTACTCCCACAACGAATTCACTTGTGTTCCTTTCATCATTTCATTTCCCACAGCATAACATATCCACATCCAAAATGCACGCTCCCGAAATCAACAACCACATCAAGGGCGAAGCCGTCAAGCTCGACAAGGTTTCTGACGAGATTGACGAGGTCAACGTCTTGAAGCTCAAGCAGAAGGACGCTGTGGAGAAGACTCAAGCTGAGATCGACTACGACCTCGCAAGCAAGTTTGACCAGGAGAAGGACAAGGCTGCTTTCAGGCAGTACGAGGAAGCTTGTGACCGTGTCAAGAACTTCTACGCTGTAAGTCATCTGTTACCCCTTTTCACAATCTGTAGCTGACAGTATATTCAGGAGCAACACTTGAAGCAGACCTACGAGTACAATGTCAAGATCCGACAAGAATTCCGCAACACTGTCCGTGCTCGCATGTCCATCTGGGAAGCAATGGAGCTCCTCGACAACCTCGTTGACGAGTCCGACCCGGACACCTCTGTTGGACAGATTGAGCACCTTCTTCAGACAGCTGAGGCTATTCGACGAGACGGCAAGCCCGAGTGGATGCAACTCACCGGTTTAATCCACGATCTCGGCAAGCTTCTCTGCTTCTTCGGTGCCGACGGTCAGTGGGATGTTGTCGGCGACACTTTCGTCGTGGGCTGCCAGTTCTCCGACAAGATTATCTACCCCGACACCTTCAAGGCTAACCCCGATTACAACAACCCCAAGTTGAACACCAAGTACGGTGTCTACGAGCCAAACTGTGGTTTGGACAACGTTTTGCTTAGCTGGGGTCACGATGAGTACATGTACGAGATCTGCAAGAACCAATCTACTCGTGAGTCCTACACAATTGATGGTCATTTTGGCCAGCCACTAACTACCGCATCGCAGTTCCCCAAGAAGCTCTTGCTATGATCCGATATCACTCTTTCTACCCTTGGCACCGAGAAGGTGCCTACCAGCACCTCATGAACGAGAAGGACCACTCGCAGCTCAAGGCTGTCAAGGCATTCAACCGTGAGTCGCCCTTGCTTCATTGTCTTGGAGAACTTTTTGACACTAATTTATTACTTAGCCTACGACCTCTACTCCAAGTCTGACGACCCCCCCAAGAAGGAGGAGCTCAAGCCTTACTACCAAAGCATAATCTCCAAGTTCTTCCCCGCTGAGGTCCAATGGTAGATGGAGAACGGGTAGAAGGCCTTTTCTTGTCGGGTTATCGTAGAGTCACGGGATTTTGTTTCTTTTTTACTTTATTAATCTCTTCGTTTCATCCATTATTTCACCCTAATTTCTTTGTATTCAAAATTGCTACATATGAGTAGTTCGAGCTTTTTAAGGTGGGGCTCGGTTGTAGGTTTCGTGAAAGAAGACACATACAGACGTAGATGATTGAATGAAGAATGGACCTTTGCATTGTCTCCTTGCCATCGCCACTTCGTACTGATCCTCCACTCCTTGTCTTCTCTCCTATTTCACATAGTAATTGAACTCGAACGGGTTCCCTGCAATTGTTGCCTTGAGTCATCGGCGCTGCTGAGCGTTTTGAACAAGGACTAGTAGTAGATCTTCGTTTCAAGAGAAAGGGGCATCGAACATTTTCTCGTTGTCATACGTGTCCTCTCTGTTCTCCCCCTGCAAGCGTAATACCCATCTGTCCCTATCTATGTGCATGACAGGTATACATTTCTAGTAGCAGACCAAACGCCGACGCCACTCTGCGAGCCATTATTAAAAACAAGTGTTATAATAATTGTTGCCCTTTTTGGCACTCCTTTCCGCCATTCGTTACTGGTGGTGGGAAATGGAGGACGCGGAGTGGCCCGTCGTGCTTAATTATGACTATAATAATAGTTAATTATCGCCTGCCGAATCCCCTCGCGTCTTCCAGCTTCGACATCAGATCGCCTTACGTTTTGTTGTTGTTGACGTTGATATTCCTCAATTCCTTCTCTATTGTTCTGTAACCTCAGCCATGTCTTCCCGTCCAGACTCCGTCAGAGGCCTTTACAGTGAGTTCTCCCTGTACGGGATTATGTTAACCTGGTTACAGCCCCTCCAGCTGAAGAATGGGTGTTTCTCCCACCCACAGTCTCCCCTCCGCCTCCCACTTCTTCCCCTCCCACCCACCTCCCTACTCCCTTCAACGCCGATGACTCTCAGCTAGAGGAAGCTCTCGTCCTTCCACTAATGGGCCGACCATTCAACTTGTTCTTGTCAGAGTATTTGACTACGGCGATGGGAATGCCGTTTGAAGTGGGCAAGACGCTCTTACAGATCGAGTATAGGCCAAGAAGAAGGTTTGAGTCGCTCGAAGTAGCCGGTCAGGGTGTCAAGGTTGAAGGGGAAAACTTCAAGGAGAAGTTCAAGGAAGAAGATGAATTGAGCAACCCGGAGGAGGCTGACATGTATTTCACGGACAGACTGGCACAGTCATCAGAGCCAATCGTTCCTGCGACAGAGCAAGTTCTCGAAACTGATGCGACGGGCTATTTTCCAGATTGTGAGTTTCGCTACACGTTTACAGAAGGTCAAGAGAGATCCAAAGCTTGTGAAACCATCCGGTTTGCTTGTAAGGACCAATCATGTTGGCGCGAAGTTTACGGTGCTTTCTTCTCGTCGTCTAGCGCAAACGTGGTTTGAAAATTGAGAGCTTCCGCTAATGTATTTATAGTGCACCCAACATGGCTCCTCAAGGATGATCCAGACGTTTCGAGGGGTAACGGTGTTTGGGGCATGATCCGTCGTATCCGTTACACTCCTTCCGAGGGTCTTCCAGCATTGTGGAAATCCCAACTCGTCTCCACCCTTCACTCCTTCCTCTCCACTCTTCTGCAACCCTCTGTCCATTCTTTCCTCCAAATCCTCACTCCATACCCCCCACTGTCACTCGATACCCCATTAACGGCATTCCCCAACCCATCATTGCCGCTGGGTATCCAAGTTGCCAGTCACTTGTTGACCCACTTGGTACTCTCTCCTTTGGAGATCATCAGGACCAGACTGATCGTCATGCCCGTCTCCCACCCTTCCACACCAAGCAGCATTGCTATCTTTCGCGACATGATCAACGAAGAAGGTGGTTTTATCAACATGTATTTCCACCCTAATATTCTTTTCCCCGCCCTTCTTGAACACACCCTCCGCCCTCTCTTTGCGCTCTCTACCCCTTTGCTGCTTGAGCGATATCTTGGAATTTCACCAGATATCTCACCTATAACATATTCCCTTGCTGATCTTTCTTTGGGTCTCGCTCATCTGCTCATCTTACTCCCCATTGAGACCGTTAGACGCCGTCTTCAGCTTCAAAGCAGAGCGCCCGGAGGCGGAAAGAGGATGAAGACTGTTGTCAAGGTGCGAGAGAGGGACTATGTCGGTATCGTGGAGGCTCTGTGGAGAATAGTCACAGAAGAAACTGGTGTGAGGAGGACGAGGATTGAAAAGGGAGAGGAAGGTGGATGGTTTGCCGGTGTTAGGCAATTGTATCGTGGCGCAAGTCTTTCTTTCATATGGTTAATAATAGGCGGTAGGCTGACGGTAAAGGGACAGTTTGGAATGGCAGCGACAGCGCACGCTACAGTCTTCGGTCTTGGATTGGTCAGTGCCACTCTGTCCGGGGGGGACGGGGGTTGGAAGGAGATATAAAAGCGATCCTTTTTTTTGTTGCTACTACGGATGTATATCATTACTCTAGACCATTTATTTATACATGTGCATAGGTATTACATTCTTCTAAGTACTGAATATCATACTAAACAAAACGTTGGACAACCACGGCATTTTGCAACTTGGCTCCTTCTACCGTCTCGTTCATGTCTGAAAGCTCCTTTGAAGGGAAAGTGGTTTGGAGAACAAAAGGTCGAGAGTCGGAACGAGCAGCAGTGACGTACGAACGCAAGTCGGCAATGGTGTGATCCAGGTTGACCCGGGCTACTTGCCTATTCACACATTAAAATCAGTACCGTTGCAACTACGAATTGCAAAGATCATTTACCGAGAGCCATCACCGAAACGCAACTGTATGTTTGTCGTGGGTTTGGAAGGATCCACTTCAAACTTGGTTTCGCCCGAAGTACCTCTACCAGTGTTTTCACCAATGTTGGAAGATGAGGTAGGCAATGATCCAGGCATGGGACTAGCGCTACCGCTCGCCACTTCCGGCACAGCATCGCCCAATCTCTGACCACCACCTACAAACGCCTTCATCTTTTTCTTCGGAGCTACATAATCCTCTCTTCTCCTCTGATGAACCTCCACATTCACTCTCTGATCGAAAGGCACACCGAATGCAGCTGAGGGAGCTCGGCCCTCTTCCAATGCTTGGAGAAGGTGCCTGTTCTGGGGCTCATCGTACGCGAGCAAAGGGCCGTCTTCAATAGAGAAGCCGTTTCGCCAGAAAGTGAGGCTACGGTGAACGACAGTCTCGCCGTTCTCATCGGTAGAGATTCGAGAAGGATCAATGTGATCAATGTTGCTAGGTCCAGGTGACAGAGCAGAAGGAGGTGCGCCAGATCGACCACTCATCTGATTCATGAGTTGCTCCATCAATCCAGGGGGAATAGCCCCAAGACCACCAAAACCTCCAGGCATCCCCCCGGTCTGAACTGAAGGTCCGGGAGATTGAGAAGGTTGCTCAGAGGCTACGGAAGTTGAAGGAGTTTCGTCAGAGCCGAGAGTGTTACCTGCTCCGCCAAAGAAGGCCGAACGGCCGGGTGGCGCAGCAGGCTCATTTGACCGAGGAGGGGGGGCGCCGTTCCTATGACTATTGAGCAGCTGTCCGTAAATACAGACACCGTACCTACCTACTAGCAGCCTTCAGGATCTTATCCACCAAAGAGTTGCCAGACCCCGGAGCATCATCAGGATTCTGGACGGCTAACCCACTGTTCTTGCCTCCACCAGCGAAGAGTTCTTCAGGGTCTTTGTCATCATCGCCTCGGTCATTATCATTATGCTGAATACGTCCAAATTGAGATCTTTGAGGTTGACCCCATCCGGCGGGAACAGTATCTTGGACCGGAGCACCGGAAAGGGTGCGAGCACCAGAGGCTCCGCCAGTAGTAGCCAGACTAGGTGCTTCATTACCAGGGAGATCGTCCCCTGCTCCAGCGGTACCAGCAGCATCCTGGGCAGTCAAGTAGTCCTGCACTGCGGCCTGTGACCTCGGTCAGTCTGTTCCGCGAGACCATAAATGTTACGCACCTCGAGACTGCCACTGGACTCGAGCCAGTGGACGGCTTCATCCTCCGACGCCTGCGTAATGGCAGTGAACTGGGAGATATCTATAGTTCAATTAGAGTCAGATCATCCCTACCCCTTTGTACGCACCTTGGGATGACGGGGCCATTGTGCGCAAGTAAAGATGCAAATTGAAAATGGAGTTGAAATCGTATCCTCACTGTATGGGATGCTTGCTTCGCCGGTGGACGATGACCTCAGCGTTCAACGGAACTTTTTTTTTATTAAATTGGAATATTTTTAATTTTCAATAACTCTCCTTTTGTTGCCGCCAGCATCTGCTCTTTCCGCAAACGAATCATATACTTCTTTGACGTATAACCATGTCTGAGCCCCCTGCTAAAAGGTCAAAGATGGACTCTACTGCAGCTTCCGAAAACAACCCCTACCTGTGCGTATTTTATCTGTGTTTGAAGAACGAGCTGATGTCGAGAACAGCGCCCACAGGAATGAAGGTCCTTCATACGGTGGAATGACCAACGGCGCCAACGGTGTGACTGGCTCTATCGACCGGAATGAACACCCCTTAAACGGAATGGTTCCTAGAAAAGTCACCGTTGACCAGGCCAAGAAGATCATGGTTAGTCCAGTTGGGTATCACTTCGAAGGGTCAGTAGCTGATGTGTCATAGGATGGCGATGTAAACCCATTCAAGAACCTCGCTCCTTGGTCCAACACCTACAAAAGGATTTTGGAGCAGCGAAAAGGTCTACCCGTCTACCAGAAGATGCAGGAGTTCCTTACAGTGTTCAACGAGAACCAGATTGTAGTCATGGAAGGTCAGACCGGTTCCGGAAAGACTACCCAGATTCCTCAATTCGTCTGTTATTCCGATCTGCCGATGTTAAGGGGCAAGATGGTCGCCTGTACCCAACCTCGACGGGTCGCTGCTATGAGTGTTGCTAAGCGAGTTGCCGATGAAATGGATGGTGAGTTTCCTGTATGTCAACATGGTTGGACAGAACTAATGTGTTTTAGTTCAATTGG
>NC_009182.1:290000-295000 GCF_000149385.1 Cryptococcus deneoformans B-3501A
ATATACAAAAGTTTTAAAACCCGAAAAGATCTTTTACACCAAGTACTTCAGAATCCACTTCTGCCGCCTTTTTTGTTTGATTTAAATCAACGCTTAAGTAGGGATAGCGCACTTGGCACCGACGTTGATTTGGACAGCCTTGATTTCGGTGTAGTTCTCGAGAGCGTACTCTCCCAACTCTCGACCGAGACCAGACTGTTTGAAACCACCGAAGGGCACTTGAGGATGAAGCTCGTTGTAACAGTTGATCCAAACGGTACCAGCCTTGAGCTTACTGGCGACTCGGGTAGCTCGAGAGATGTTGGAAGTGAAGACAGCGGAAGCAAGACCGTAGACAGAGTCGTTGGCATGTTCAAGAGCCTCCTCCTCGGTCTCAAACGGAGAAACAACGACGACGGGGCCAAAGATCTCCTCCTTCACGATTTTCATGTTGGCGGTGACGTCGCCGAAAACAGTCTAATAGAAGCGGAAGGAATCAAATGTCAGCATACAGTGCAATCGGCTTAAAGGAGTGGTATGATCATGGTCCCGGTGTAACATTGGACCGGATTCCGGAACCGATCAATACCCCGGGCACCGTCCCGCATTATAAAATGCCGACCGACAGTATGGATGGAATGCGACTTACAGGCTCAATGAAGTAACCCTTGTCACCGCATCGCTTGCCACCAGTGATGACAGTAGCACCTTCCTGTTTGCCGTGGTCGACATAGCTCATGATTCGCTCAGCCTGAATCTGAGAAACCTGAGGACCCTGATAGGTGTTAGGGTCGAAGGGGTCTCCGACCTTGAGCTTGGAGGTTTGCTCCTTGAAGGCCTTGACGAACTTTTCATAGATAGGCTTCTGGACGTAGATTCGAGAACCGGCACACTATGATTGGTCAGCATGAAATTCACTGTTCAAAGCAAAAGCTACTCACACAGGTCTGACCGTGGTTGAAAAAGATACCCTGAGCGGAATATTTGACAGCTTCCTCGAAGTCGGCGTCCTCGAAGACGATGTTGGCGCTCTTTCCACCGAGCTCAAGGGTCACCTTCTTGATGTTGGACTTGGAAGCCTCCTCCATAACCTTTCGGCCGACGGCGGTGGAACCAGTGAAAGCGACCTTGTCAATGGCAGGGTGACCAGCAAGGGCATTACCGACGGTCTGGCCGTAACTAGCAAGGAGTCAGAATGGGAAACGAATCAACTGAGGAGTCTACTTACCCAACGACAACGTTAATGACACCTTTGGGGAGACCAGCCTCATTGAAGAGCTTAGTCATGTACATGGCGGTCAAAGGAGTAAGCTCTGAAGGCTTGATAACGACAGTGTTACCAGCAGCAAGAGCGGGAGCGATCTTCCATGAGAACATGAGAAGAGGGAAGTTCCAGGGGATAATTTGACCGCAGACACCGACAGGTTCATGGAGGGTGTATGTGAGCTTAGAAGAAGAGGTCTGGGAGAAAGTTGGTCAGAGACTCTGCAGTAAAGTATCAAAATCTGTCTCACCTCAATAACCTTGCCGTGGATCTTGTCCGCCCATCCACCGTAGTACCTAAATGTTCTGGCAGATTCGATAACGTCGAAGCCCTTAGCAGCGCCGAAAGTTTTGCCGTTGTCGAGAGCTTCAAGAGAAGCAAGGATATCAAGGTCCCTCTCCATCAACTCGGCAATCTTAATGAGGTACTCTCCTCGCTTGAAACCGGGGACGCTGAGACCCCAAGAGTTGTTGAAAGCATTGTGGGCGACCTCGACGGCCTTGTTAACGTCGGCCTCCAAAGCCTCGGGAATTTTGGTAAGGACCTCGCCTGTAGTGGGGTTGTAGACGCTGGGAGGACATTAGATGTTATGGACTGCAATGGGCAAAAGACGCAAGCTCACTCAATGGTCTTGGCATTCTTGTCGACGGAAGAGGCCCATTCGCCGTTGATAAAGATACCGGTAGGGACCTCGACCTTGCCCTTGTAGCCGGCGTGGTTGAATTCATGTGTGAATGTGGGAGCCATCTTGATAATTAACTTGCGTGCGGGGATGTGATAAATAGCACAGACAGATATGGTTAGGGAGGAGATGGGGATGTGTCGATCTAGGCTATATATACTAATTCGTGCAGGGGGAAGGCAGTTCGGTTTTAATGAGGTTTGCCGGTAACCTGGTAGATTACGCATTGGTCATTTGAGATGCATTGTCGGCCCGGGAATTGGGAAAGGCCGTGTGAAGACCCTGAGCCCCATACAAAATCTGTATCGTAACCTCCACCTCCACCTTCTTTCGGCTAATCTAATATCCCGAAGGAGGTATGTTCCATCTCGTCGCTCAACCGGCATCCCCAACTCCGCCACTTTTAGTGCTGGCCCATATTGCTGGGGATCTTTAATTACACTATGCCTCCACCGCCAAATATTCGCCCATCATAATACGTAGGCCAGTTTAATTGACTGTGGATGTATTGAAACATGTTTTCCGACTGCTGCTCCTTAATGCCGAATCTGATCGGCACTTGCCATCGTTCATAGGCGCGTTATCTACCACCAGCCAGCCGACAGCGTGTCTGATATGTGGGCCAGCGGGCGCTTTGTCATCAAGTTTCCCATAATACGCTAAACTCCGCTAAGACGCCATTTACAATTACCACGTCCCTCCGGATACATCATGTCATATAGAGCCAGAAAGTGCATTTTTGTCATGCATGTCTCCACCTTCTGGGCGGTAGTACCATTACATGAATAGCCGGAAACGTGGTCAACCACGAATGCGAGACCGATGAAATCATTGCAACGATCCTTCTTGAAGGCGATGAGAATGGAAAGATATGAGGACTTCTGAGCTATTCTTCCCCTTCCCCCAAGTACAGAGTACTGAAACCCCCACCACCGGGCCCCGATGACGAGTCCAAATCTAAATCTAAATCTATGAAGGAGACTGCTACTGAGGAAAGAAGAAAGAGCGCGCGGGTTATACGTATGGTGCTGCATAGTACTTGTACTAGGTGCATTGGCGTCAAGAGTGGTTCCGGACTCGTAGCTGGGATTTGAGTCTTCATGGTTCTAAAGGAATCGAATCATATGACATATTTCCTGCCGTTCTTCTCCTTTCTTCATCATGTGCTAAAGATGACAATGCATCCTCAAG
Source organism: Cryptococcus deneoformans B-3501A (assembly GCF_000149385.1). Classification (NCBI taxonomy): domain Eukaryota; kingdom Fungi; phylum Basidiomycota; class Tremellomycetes; order Tremellales; family Cryptococcaceae; genus Cryptococcus; species Cryptococcus deneoformans. Next base: position 293,117 of record NC_009182.1, read on the forward strand.
CATTGACAATAACCATTGCGAATCAACAAGGATCTCGACAGCACTCGTGTTTCTAAAGCTGGATGTTAACAGCAACAGTACGGCCTCCCATTGACCGCTAAAAGCATCGCGTATATCGACCTTGACATTAAGCACCAGCTACAAGTGCCTACCTCGAGCGCAGACCTCGCACGAGTATGGCCCAGCGAGTAATGGCGGGGAAACCATCACACTGATCCATTTTGCAAACTCCTCATTGGATTGCAACTCCTCAGCAATCTTCTTGATGTAGTGTTGATAGGCTGGGGTTTGGCGGAAAAGCTTCCCATTCTCCGCGTACAAAGGGCGGACTTCCCCTGTCTCACCGGATCTAATTGTGCCAAAGTTTGCAAAAGTTAATTTAGTAGGATATAGCCTTAAGAGTTTCATCAGTTCGCCTGTATGATTGATTGTGTTTATTGTTATTCTGAATACGCACTCTTCTTCAGTATCCGTAACCCTTGACAACACTTTGCACCATTCCACGATGGATTCGATCTCCGCTTCTCTGTTCTTCGAGTCGTCTATCCCATTTTCTTCGGACGCGGGGACAAGATCAAACGTCATGTTGTGAACAGGGTATGCGTATACCGTATTCCAAATACTGGCATTGTGCATTACGAGGTGGAAAGGACGCAATGCCTCTACCAGATCATAGGTAGAATGGAAAGGTTCATTGGCGACTGAGTCAGGTAAGTCGTTTGGAATATATAGACAAAGGCTGCCGCAAGATTGCCACGCATCTTCGAGCGCCATCAATGGTGGAAGCCATTGTGCAGGCTCCTCCAGGAGGTTTCGTATGAGCTCTTCTCCGAGTGAAACGCCTGCCATTTCTTGAAAGAGCTTGGGTTCAGGACGAGAGATGAACTCAAAGGGACCCGCCGGTATGGTATGGGTGCCAAAAGTGTCAGCCTCTTGGGAGAAACTATCTACTGCCTCTAACATCCTGAGGAGGGCATTGGCAGTCTGTATCCGAAGGTAGTTGCACTGTTTCAATAGCATAATTTTCTGAGCGCCGGGATGACACTTGAAGAACGAAATCTTTCCCGTGGCTTGATTCATCGTCCCTGTAAACCATGGAAACACAGTAAAGCGATCCTCATCGTTCCATTCTTTGGAAAACGTGTACTGTTTTATGCCTCCCCCAAGAGATGCTGGTTCCTGATTATCATGAGCATCTGCCATGCCCGCAAATACGGCCTCAACGTTTCCATCGTGAAGAGTAATTTCTTCGTACAACTGGTACACGTGGGTTTCGTACACCTTGCGTGATAAACGAAGGATAGTGGTGAAGTGCGAATTACAACATCTCCTCGCAAGGTAATGGAGAATGAGTTCAGTAACTTCAGGCGGGAACGGGGAGAGAGTGACGATATCGCCAGACGGCAAGGGGTTTGTCGGACTGACACAAGGGCAGGACATTTCGCGAGAAGGAGGGGTATGTGTCGATGTGGGTCAACGAGGGTATATAGGTGGGATAGTTCGGATATATGATTAGGGAGCGTGCTGATGCTTTTGGCGCCGAGGCTCTGTATGAGTGAAACGAAAATTACTAGGTAAAAGACGAATGAATTTACGACTTCCAGTGGGATTGGTTGTTGTTCGTTTTTTTCATCATGCCCTGCTCACCGCCGACGCGCCCTTGATTTCTCCAGCAATTTCTCCGGTGAGATCTAACTCCGTTCACTCCTCGCGGGCACGGACTTTCGTTTGATGCAATGCAATGCACATCTGATTTCTATACGTAACGAAAGTGAGTGTGAGTATCTAATTCTTGCTACTATGGAACCTTTCATCACATTCATTCTACGTCTCATCTTACCATGTAATCCAGTACTGAAACAATCTGAATGAATGTCCGTCTCG
>NC_009182.1:297500-332500 GCF_000149385.1 Cryptococcus deneoformans B-3501A
TCCTACTTTCCCATCAGCAAGGACAAGCTTGGATGATGCGCAGCCAGAGAGTGAGAAATCCAAGAACGCTGACGCTAAAGACCAAGGAGTTAAACCAGTCGATGTAAAAGTGGAAACTGAAGTAATAGAGGAAGAAACACCGCAGGAGGCGGATATAAAAGAAAAGCCGCAACTTGAAGCTCGTCTCGAGGAAGCTGCTGTACCAAACCAAGAAACGCCCGACAAACCGGCACCAGTAGAAGAAGAAAGGTCTGCGCCGGAACCGCCTAAGGAGTCCAAGAAGAGCAAGAAGAAGGCTGCTAAGAAAGAAAAACAAGAAGCTGCTAAAGCAGCAGAGGCGGAAGCAGAAGCCAAAGTCCAGGAGGATGCGGGATCTGAGAAAGCGACCGAGGACGTTGCTCAGGTGGAACAAACTCCCGCTGGGAGCTCGCAGAATGAGACCAAGGAGACTGAGACGTCTGAAGGCGTGAAACCAGCACCCGAAGCTTCAAGCATTGAACCTAAACCTCAACCCCAAGCACAAGGGACTGTCAAGCACACAGAGGAAACCTCCAACGACTCCTTGGCTAATCTTCAAGAAACTGTATCCCTTCTCCTCAACGAACGTTCAGAACTCCAATCCCAGCTATCCTCCCTTCGCTCTGAGCTTGAAACGGCCCAGGGAGACACGAAACTCTTGGAACAAGGGCGAGAGTTAATCAAGAACCTGGAGGGGGAGAAACGATCATTGGAATTCCAATTGAACGAGGTGCAGGAGAAGGCGGCTAGGATTGAGGGTCTGGAAAGGCAAGTGAAGAGCACTGAAAACGACTTGGACGAGGTAAAGAAGGCGAAGAAATATCTGCAGGAAGAAAAGGAACGGTTGGAGTCGGAACTTGTGGCGCAACGAGATGCTGAGAAAGAAAGAGTGGGAAAACTGGAAAAAGCTATTGAAAGGTCAAGAGAAAGGGAAGGTGGTCTTGAAGCGGAGATCAGAAGATTACGGCAGGTATGTTCATTTTTAACATTCGCAATTCCACCCATAGGCTGATCTGTCAATGACAGAATCATAACGAACTTTCAAACAACCTGTCCAATCTAGCCGCTGATCTTGACTCCCTCCGGTCTTCATCAGCCCTTACAGAGTCGACCCTTGCGGATCTTCAAGCCGCCCACGCCACTCTCCGATCTGTCCATGATCAGCTCAGTAGCGACCACTCTACCCTTAAAGACGAACATTCACGACTATATTCTAAACATTCTTTACTTCAAGATACGCATTCCTCTACAAACACCACATTTAAGTCTCTCCAAGACGCACATACCTCTTTGCAATCCGAGCTTGAATCCATCAAATCCAAATTAAATAACGCCACGAAACGCGCAGACACCGCCGAGAAGCGGAAGGCAGCTTTGCAGAATGATAACGAAGAATTGTTTAAGCAGCTTGAGGAGGTGCGGGAAAAGGTCGTGCAAGCAATGGAAGAGAAGGCAGTGTTGGCTAGCGAGGTCGAAGGGTGGGAGATGAAGGGTAGAGGGTGGGAAAACACTAAGGCAGAGATGGAGAAGGATCTAGAAGTGAAAGATGCTGAAGCTACGGTGTGTCGAAACGGGTATCATGGATTAGTAGGTGCTGACTGTTTATAGGACCTTCACGACCAAATGTCATCACTTGCAGAAGAAAACTCTTCCAGAGCAGAGCAAATCACTTCTCTCTCCTCCCAGCTCTCCAAAGCTCAAGAACAGATCTTCTCCCTCCAATCATCCCTACTTGCCGCACAAGCTGCTGCCATCCCTCTCCCCGCTTCCCCCTTAGCGTCCACCTCTGCCCTTAGCCCTCCGCAGGAAAACCCCGACTTATTGAGCACCGCTGAAGCAGCCCATGCGCTGGAAGTGAGTAACCTCACAGCTGTCATCCGTAGCTTGGAAGACGGATTGTACAAGCGCGAAATGCGATTGCATGAATTGGAGAGACAGATAATGAATCTTTCTGGCCGATCTGGGACGTACAGGTCCACGAGCGGGAGTGGTAGTGGTAATGGGGCCAAGGGATACTTCTTCTCGCCGCCTGATCAAGAGCCATCAGCTCCCCAATCGCCCACCATTGCTCTTAAGCCGAGGTTAAATCCTGTAGACGCCATCCTCCCTCACTCAGTACGACATAAACGTCAAGTATCTCTCAATGCTCTGAAAGCGAGAATGGAACCTAGCATGAGCCTTAAAGGTGCTTCGCCGCTGAGAGGTTCGAGAACGATGGGCGAGATCAAAGAAGAAGTTAATATGGGAGATGAAGGAAGGCGAGAAAGTATGGACAGTCGGATCGTTGGTGTGAGAAAACAATTCGGAGACGAGATCATGTTCTGCTGTCCCGCATGTGATGGACATCTCATCACACTCTAAACGTTTTCGCATATCGAAAATGTTAAAATAATGCGTAAACAAAGAATGAACATTACTTGGATTCATGAGTGGAAGAAAAAGGGATGGAGGTATAGGTATAGATTCATCCATGCATACATCATATACATATTTGACAACAACATGGTCCTGCCCTTAGAATTAATAGTTTGCTCTTTTCTAGTTATTGAGGTGGTGAGAGGTGCTTAGCCCAAGAAGACTTGATCGTCAATTTCTATTCCAAACTCTTCCTTTGCCATTGCCTCGAACTGCGCCTGTATTCTATCTTCCCAGCTTCCTTTTTCTCGCGGGATAAGTTCTGTAGACAAGACATTAGCTGGCTAATATCGCACATCTCAGCAAAAGACTGGTGCTCACTCTGCCTCAAGGTTGTCAACCAGAACGCAATATTCACGATACTCAAAGTAAACCTAAAGACAAACGTATCCCATCTATCGCGCAACCACATTGTCAAACCGACATTATGCAACGAACGAGAGTTGGTGAGAGAACGAGTATAGCCTATGGATGCCCATTTAGCGGTGAGATTGATTCGCGAGGAAGGGGAGCCGAGTATCTGGTTGTTGGCCTGCATCATTCTCTGGCAGCGGGATAAGAAGATTAACTCCTGTGGACGGCCGTCAGAGTGATTCAACTATTACTGTAATAAACTGACTCTCGGTATCAATCGCTCATTCTCTAACATTGTTTTCAGTCTTCGCTTCAGTTCTAACTGTTGTTGATACTTGTCCTCCTCCGTGGGTTTCGGATCATTTTTGGGTCTTGACTTGTCTTTGCGCACTTGAAAAGGTCGAAGAAGAATAGCTGAAGCGAACCTGCAGACAAAAGAGTTAGCTCAGTCTTTTTTAACTCTAAGCGGTCCTTTAGTGGTGATCTTACAAGTTGGGATCGAGAGCGATACCCCATTTTTTCGCGATGCTTTCTATTGTAGGGATATCAATGACGAAAAGGGACCTCCATAATCTGCAGTAATCTTCGCGGAACTGCTGGGGGAGCTCGATGTATAGTCCATGGTCTATAAGGACCTGGTCGGATTTCCAGTCAATGTTACAAACTTCGATTGAAAAATCAAGAACTACTTACTATTTGCGGTTTCCCTTTTTTGGTAGGATGAGGTCGCACCAGGATGTTCCCTGGATGGGGGTCACAATGGACGAATCCCCACGAAAAAGTCATAGCCGACATTGTCGATATGGCTAAATCCATTACTTCGCGAAGATTGAGGCCCCAGTTTTCAAGCTGTTCCTTATCGTTCAAACTACATTACCTAGCGTCAGTCGCTCCCCGAACCAAGGTGGAAAACGGACATACCGACATCCGTCGATCCACTCCATAATCATCACACGATCACTTTCCTGGCAGCCCTCATCTTTCCCGTATACTCGAGGAACGTATACATCGCCCCTGAGCTCTGTAGTACGTTCCAGAAACTCGGCGCATCGCCTAGCATTGGAAGCTTCGTGGATAAAGGAAGTTTCAAAACGCATCTGATTGGAGACGTATTTAGCCCTAGGCAAATGTTAGCATGGGAACAATTACACAGGTAGCAGTTTGCAGAAGCACTTACACGAAATACACTATTTGTGATATATTAGCTCATGTGTAAGATTAAGGAGTTCAAGGACTTACTGGGCATATCAAACAGCTTCTCAGACAACCACATGAGCGATCTAGACATTTAGGACCTTCAGCATGTACAAAGCTGTTTCCTCCCAGGCGATAACTTACCTGTAACTAAACAGATCCCATTCCATCTGCTTCTCGATAGCTGGCTTCTGCACCTTAACCGCCACTATCTTTCCTGGTCTCTCATCTCCCACCCCGGGTTTCAGTATTGCTTTATGAACTTGAGCCACTGATGCTGACGCGAAGGGATCCCTAGAGAATTCTTGAAAGATATCTTCGGGTTTGACACCCAGATCTTTTATGAATACTCCTACGACCTCGTCATACGACACTGCGGGCGCTCGATCGAAAACATGACCGAAGGCTTCTCGATAAGGTTTGGGAAGAAGGGCAGCCTGCAATCCAAGTGCTTGACCAAGTTTCAGATAAAGCCCTTGGTTAATATCAATGACCCATCTTAAACGATTAGCCACCCGTGTATGAAGTGCTTCTATCTCATCTGCTTTGGATGGGGCAAAATTGATTTTATCTATGACCAGTCAGTTTAAAAAGCCAAGCAAGCATGCGAGAACCCTTATTGGCTATACTGACAATCTAATGTACACAAAATACTGTGGCTCAGTGTCAGCGGAGTCCCCAAAAGACAAGACAAGAAAGCACGAACCCGATATAGCCAGTCCTCAAACTCCTGGTCAGAGCACTTGCGTTTACCTCCTTGTCGTAGATATAAACCACACCTCCTCCAGCGCCTAAAATAGCCAATCTCCTGGCCCATATGGTAAATTTTGATTTCTCCTGTCTGGGTACTTGGCGTATCGAAGTAGAAAATACCCGAGGCAACTTGGCTCCGGGTCTAAAAGAAAACAATCCCTTTCCTTCGACAATGGCCAAGCTTCCTGCAGATACAGTTCGGCGTGGCAGTCGAGGTAACATCATGCACACCTCCTTGTTTTTTGATTGCTCGACTGTGAGCCCTTGAGGAATTGGGAGATGTATCCGTCGACTGGCAGATGGGCGAAATATCTTCAGAGAAGGCAAAGATCGACTTCGACCGGCGGCATGTTGACGATTCTCGGAATCTTGACGTCAGCGTTCTGCCTTATTAACCAGGCGGCATCTCATTCGGTTCAGAAGTTCCTTGTATGAGGGTGTTTCTTTATACGAGGGTGCGCACTCGGAGAAGGAATAAAAAATGGCCCATATTCATGCTAAAACCGCTAGGTAAACTTTGCAGTAAGAACAGTTACAAATATAGATAAACGCGCAGCACAGTATGGGGAGACGCAAAAAAGACAAAAAGAAATGTTGTATCTTAGCCTTCGACGGGGCTCGAACCCGTGATCGCCCGATATAAGCTTGTGAAAGCTTAAAAGTCGGACGCTGTAACCAACTCAGCTACGAAGGCTTTGATGTCCGTCATACATAAAACCATATTATGTTCCCAGTTGTGTCTAACAAAAACAGTACGAGTATTACTGCCATGCTCGCCTCTACCTGTTTTTATTGTGTCAACATCATCCTCCTCATACACACGGTAGCGTACGGCGTACGGATATTGCAGATTGTTCTGCACTTTCTTCTTCTTGCCGCAAACCGTCGCTGTTGCCCAGTATCTCACCGTTTCTTAGCTTTATCAAAGCTATATATGCTTCAGTACGACCACAACCACAGCCAAGCAAAAACACTGACATCGTAATCCGTTTCTTTTACTAATGAACTTGTAGCTTTGGTAACCTCGTCACACCCGACATCCACACAACTTTGAATCAAAAAACATATCTTGCAAGTGCCTCAACTCATATCAGCAGTTACCTAAAGAGGATATAAGGGCTGTTGGTGGCTTTTCGCCATCATTCACCTCTAAAATTTAAGATAAGTATTCAAGAGGGGCTGGTAGCGTAGTAGCAACGGCTTGCTGCTTATCTCATTCATCGACATCCTCACATTAGCTCGCTCTGTATACAATAAATGCTCCCACACTCTTTACCCGGCCGTGGCTCTCGACAAAGGTAACTCTGCCTACTGTTTTGGGGTCCGATGATGCTGAATCGGATAATCCAACTCCACATGTGATTAAATGCGGGGAAGAGGCGGTAGAAGCTCAAATGAAATAATCTATGTGCTATTGGTCTAATTATTTTTGTTATATTGGTTTTCTATTTAAGATTTCAGCTGCTCCATTCCATAACTGGGCTCCTGATGTAGTATATGATGGAGTACCAACAATTGTGACAACATGGCTAACAATTATGCCAAAGCTATCATCACATCTAATTCTACTACTTGAAGTACAAGCAGGTGCGGTATCTGTTATCGCTGAAGATTGCCACACTGTTCGAATAGCCAGGACAGTTGTGTATCAACGCTGTTGTAGATGAATGGGCAAAGCAATACTTCACCCTACATAACTTATCCACATAATCATTATAGTCCAGTAAAATATCGGTACGTGAGGAAAGGATTGACTCTAACATTCACGATTTCCTTCATTCAGAAACAAAGACGGATCTTTCCTCTAGCAGACGTCGTGGAAATGACTGGCATCGGTCCCTGGAGGACTTTCAATGACTCTCGCGTACTAATTCTTCCCCTGGCCTTGGTACGTTTCTTTAACAGGCGCGCTACTGAAGCAGACAGAACACGAACTAGTGGGAAATGAAGCTCTCAAAACGTTCACACAACTTGACTATATATATGCAGCAAGTTGCAGCGCGGTATGTCAACGGCCATAATCGTCTCTGTCGGTCTATAGTATTACCTATGAATACCTAGAATGTCATGGGCCAGTCCCAGCCTACGCATGTATTGATTAGCAAAAGTGATACCGCAGTCAGCATCCATGAACTTGAACATATGCCCCTTTCTGGCCGACGACTCCGACAGATGTAGATAATGCAGCAGGTTGATGACTGACACGCAGTTCAAGTAACTGAAATTAGCAGTCTCTGACAAGACGCCATCCATGTGAACCTTAACACTGATTATGCAATTGTGCAGCGAATTCGTCACGAAGTGCGGCTAGCCCAAGGTCAAGTGGTTAACAGATAATCAGTATCCTTTCCAGACGTTTTCTCTCATGCTCAACTCCCGGCTCTTTTTGGAAAATTTGACGTTTTTGACCCCTGCCATCTGGGATGAGAAAGGGATCGTATCTGCATCCTCGATACAAAACCCAGCTAGCCCTACATATACACCCAGAACTTCTAACCGCATCCTTACTTGAGGGGAACGCTGTGAAAACATAAGCCCGGACGTATGAAACCGTGCCATTAAATGCAACGTACAATCGAGAGTCCTTCATGTTGGCACCTCGAGAGTGACCGACAGGCTTGTAAGTGATGGAGAATTCACCGAGGTAGTGGCCAGTCATCTCAGGCTTAACCTCGACGGTGGTGAAGGTCTTGCCGTTCTGAGCAGAAAATCAGACTTCGTTCCATTCGTGTGCTTGCGAGGTCACTCACGTAGACACCAACAACGGAACCAATCATCTCGGGGACGATGATCATGTCTCGGAGGTGGGTCTTGACCATAGCGGGCTTCTCGTTGGGGCCGGCCTCAGTCTTAGCCTTTCGGAGCTTCTTGATGAGACCCATGGGTCGTCGCTTAAGACCTCGCTGGAACCTCCTTCGGGCACGGGCGTGGACGAGCTGTAAATTTGAAATGCCAAATGGTGAAAAGCGACAAATTCGACATCAGCGCCACTCCTCATTCCAATGGATAGAGATCACCCACGTTGATGAACTCCTCGTTGGAAAGGTCGAGGAGGTTCTCAAGCTCGACACCCCTGTACTGGTACTTCTTGAAAGACCTGGAGGCCTTCTTGGCAGCGGCTTCCTCTTGAGAAGTGAACTCAGCCTGGCGAGGAGGTAGTCAGCGTCTATCCAAAATTCCCACAGCCTTTTCTTTGCCATTCGTTGTCCCCCATTGCTTCTTCATCTCTCTCGCTAATACTCCCTCTGCTTTGTTTTATTTCCCCGTGAAATCACCTCTGAACCAAACTCACCATTTTCTATTGTCCAACGGTACCCAGTAATCAATCACACAAGTCACAATAGTCCAACCAAAACACGTTATAAATGTCGATTGCACCGATATCGAAGGGGAGATGAGCGTTAAAGAAGAAGAACCTATGGTCAGCAAAACACCCTGAGGTATATGTATATGGGATTAGACATACGATTCTTGATGCGTAAAGAGAAAGAGAAAAGAACCAAAAGAAGAGACAACGAAACCTCGAATTGGTGGGGCGACTAGGAGAGCCCAAACGCGGAAGGAATTTCGCCAATTTTGCTCTGGCATCCGGAGTTTGTCGGCGTTTTATTTTAATTCCGTTCTGATTCCGCATGCTAAAATAAATAATAAATACAATTTTTTTTTGATGGAGGCGGTAATGAACCTAATTGATCCCCCCGTTATCTAAGCTGGCACTTGCTTGGCGGCGGACAAAGAAATGATGCAAAACTTTTCGTTTGAGTCTCTAAAATCAACCTCGATGCACCGTATAGCGGTGCTCTTTCCCCCCGATATCTTTTACGGGACGGGGAGAAACGGAGCGGGGTAAGAGTGATCCTCTGGCGGGTTGATATGCCAGGCGCTTTCTGTGCTTGGATAATGGTTGCTGATTGTGCTCGAAAGTCAGTAATCATTTGTGATACTCGACATAATTCCTAGATCTATTAAATATGTTATAATGCATGACGATCTTATAGTACAACAGCGGCCCAAATCAACGTTGAAACAATTATTCCATGGTCAAGACACTGTTGCACATTCAGTTTCGGGGTTAAAAGCTACTAGACAATAACACTCACCTTCGCTCACTTCTGCCTGTAGCGGGATAATACATACTCCATTCAAACTCCCACCCATCTTCTCCGATTCCGCCAACAAACTTTCCCGGGTTAAAAACGTGGCACCCTTCGTAAGTGAGCTCATATCGTTCGTACTTATCTGCCAAGACCACGGCAGAAGGCATGGGGTACAGGCGCAAAGCGTGATCGTATTCCCAGAGAGTGGGGCGGACAGAAATAGGAAGAGGCGAGAGATGTGCTTGGTCCAAAATAGTTTGAACGAGCTATCTGTATATTAGTAATGACTAGACAAGGACGTTATGAATACTCACATATCGCTTCATGTTCATCTCCTCACCCTCTTTGACCACAACTAAGTTTCGCATCATCTTCCCCATCAAATCCTCTCTACAGATCACAATCTCCATTCCAAAGTACTTCAGCCGACATGGGTTGCTGACAAATCTTGCGTTCGGTATACGGTTTGATAAACGCGTGGTGAATGCTGAAGGAAGAGAGGGACGAGGAAGGGTAGTGCTGGACCAAGGGTCTGAAGGGCCGGGAACAAAGACAAAATGTGAGGAATGAAGCAGGGGAATGGATTGAAGAAGCTCTGCAAGAGAATTAAACCCTCGGCTATATCTTTTGAGCCCTTCCTGGCCCTCCCATCCGCCTTGACAGAAGTTACCGCAAAGTACAAACACCATCGGTCGGTACTCGGCAGTGTTGGCATATCCTTCAAACATCTGGCGCAGGGCAGGCATAGTTCTCGGATGATCGAGCCAGACATCAGACAGAATAACAAAAGATATCTGAGTGTTGGCAAGCACTGTGGGGTTGTACTTTTGCTACTTCAAGTTAGTTCTTTTTCCAAAATGCAGCGCAAATTACCGCACCTCTTCTTTCAGAGATACAGCACCACCTCCCAAGAAGTCCACGTGCCCATGTAAGGACCTCGCGATATTTCTTCTTTCACTCGGAGGGTGTCCCATAGCCAACACGCGAACCGTTTCCTCCACTGTGTACTCTCCTTCTATCAAGACCATACACCCCTCAGTGAACAGCCCCTCACCGGGAACAGCATCTTCCATATCCAGAACAACTCGACTTTCTCCATCTTCAAGGCACAACTTGCCCTCTTCATTACGCGCGAGCATTCCGAATAACAGAAAAAGCTGACCAGCACGGCCTAAGAGGTTGCGGATTGACGTCAATTTGAGATAGTTGGCACGATCGTGACCACCGATAGCAGGGGGTGTGAAATTTTCGTTACGAAGGATGATCTGCACAACGTAAGGACAGCTTGAGGATGAACACAGAAAAACTGACCTCTTTGATAATGGCCCAACGTTCACGAAGGAAAGCCGATCTTGAACTGGCCTGACCAGCGACAGACGGTTGAGCCTTGGATCTACATCTTGATCAGTCTTGGTTTTAAACTTGGAATCATGTGACTCACTGAACAAAACCTGACCGTACAGGATCATATCTCATGGCAGGCATATCAAAAGAGTCCACGACAGAGAAGTGTGATTCAACATTCACTTCAGAAGGGTCTGCTACTTGTGTGTCTTCTGTTGTCTGTGGGCATATCAGCTTTCTGCGATTTTACGATGGTACAGGCAGTATAGAGCTCACGCCAAGCTGAAGATTTTCGTAGGCCTTTTTTAAAGCTTGCAATGACACCAATGATGATGAATCTAAAATGAAATACGTGAGTATGTAATGCTGTATTCTGCAGCAAACGAACGTACCTTCAGCTTTCAAATACTCTTTCGCCCAAAATTCGAGACCAACCATCCATTCGTCCTCGGGAATTTCATTCTGACCGAGCCATTAGCTGGATCCATAGGCCGGCTAAAAGGTCTCGAATCTACCAACCTCTATAAGAACTTCTTCGATATAATGTAGGGCTGGAGCAGGCAATGTCAAGGAGTGCTTGGTCGAAAAGACCTAATCATGCAAAATCAGTCCTTTCTCCGAAGAGGATAGAGAAAAATCTTACCTTAACGATCGCTGAACGCATTTGATTCACCATCTCGCTCTGCTATGCCTGCTTTTTATCTCCTGTGAGCTGCAGACTGGCCGGATTTCTATTTTAAAGAGCGCGTCCAGCATTTTGATCGATCACTTGTGTCCCATAAACGCGTCGATCCGCGAGGGTGGAGGCCTTACGTGGGTGTTTACATAACTTTTGCCTTAGCTTATCTTCATAGGCACGCGTTTCTTGTGCAGTATCTCACGTGCCTAGTAATAGCTTGTCCGCCCTTCTGTTTCTGTTGGATGGTCGATCAGCCGGGCCGTTGCCATCAGCAAAGAGATCTTTTGCTTGTTTTTTTTCTTCGGTACACAGCACAAGCAGCGACAGACTATGGCGTTAAGAAAGCTGCAAGGTGAGTAAACTGACCGATACAATGGACCAGCATGCTGAATACCAGTCAGCGGAAATCGACCGCACCCTCAAATCGGTCGCCACGGGTGTGGAGGTGTTTGAAGCTACCTTTGACAAACTCAACTATGCCACCAACACAACGCAGAAGGACAAGCTTGAAAATGATCTCAAGACCCAAATCAAAAAGCTGCAGCGTATGCGAGATCAGATCAAAGCTTGGCTCGGTAACGGCGACATCAAAGACAAGACGGCGTTGCTTGAGAACAGGCGGTTGATCGAAACCCAGATGGAAAGATTCAAGGCACTTGAAAAAGAAACCAAGATGAAGGCTTTCTCCAAGGAAGGGTTGATCGCTCAGTCTAAGCTGGATCCTGCGGAGAAGGCCAAGCGAGATATGATTGATTGGATCGGGTCAACTACCGACGAATTATCAAGACAAATCGAGCAGACGGAGGCGGAAGTCGAAGCTCTCCAGGTAGGCAAGAAGAAGAAGCAGGCCGGCGAGAGGCTGGATGAGCTTGAAGAGTTAAATGAGAGAAGAGAATGGCATATTGGAAGGCTGGAGGTTGTCCAGAGAATGTTGGAAAACGGACAACTAACAGTTGGAGATGTTGAGGACATCCAAGAAGATGTCAAATACTTCGTTGAAGCCAACATGGTATGTCATATCTTCATCTCCCCTAGCTCTCGCCGACCGCTTTATCACAGGAAGAAGACTTTGACTTTGACAACGGTATCTACGACGAACTCAATCTTCAAGATGAGGAAGACTTCCACGACTATCTCCACGAACATCCGTCCGCAACCGATGAGCTTGAACCCGAACCCGAGCCCGTCGTCCCCACGCAGGCACCAAAAACCCCTGCCAAGGAAAAAGAAGACAAGAAAGCCACCCCTCACAGGTTGTCTAAATCTGAATCTCGAGAAAAGGAGGAGGAAATCCCTCCCAGTCCTGTGGTGGTGAAGAAGACGCCCTCAAGAAAGACGACCTTGGATAAGGACAAGAAAGACAAGAAGGACAAAGAGAAGGAAGACAAGGAGCGTAAGGAGCGCGAACGGGACGAAAAAGAGCGGGAAGAAAGGTCTTCAAGCAGTCAACCTACCCCTTCCAAACCTGCTCCCCTTCCTCCCATCAAGTATGCTGCCGCTGCGGCCGCCGCCGTTGGGGGTACCGTTTCTGCTTCTGCGCCATCTCAAACAACTCCCTCCGCAACCTCAGAAGGTTCTAGGGACGACATCGTTGCTTCTCCGGATGAAATTGCTGCCGCCCCTACCTCTACGTCCTTCCCACCACCACCTCCCGGACTTTCACGTTCACCTTCCCAGGCCGCTACCCCCCAAACCTCGTCCCCTGGGACACCGGGCCTTCAATCCCATGCGCCAAGCACTAGCACGGGAGCAGCTGACATGGCTACTCCCAGTCAAGCACCTGGAAGCGCTGTCCCTCCTCCAGGCTATCCTGCGCCACCGTCTTCGTCTTCTGCCGAGTCTTCTCGTGCTGCTGTTCAAGCTCAAGTTGCCGCTGAACAAGCCCAGGCCCAGGCCCAGGCTCAGGCTCAGGCTCAAGCCCAAGCACTCGTCCAGGCACAAGCTCAAGCACAGGCCCAAAGCCAGCTCTCTGCTGCTCAAATCCAAGCCCAGTTGCAGGCTGCTCAAGAAGTTCAAGGTCAAGCTGGAGTCATGGGTAACTTGATGCAAAGCTTTGAAGTTGCTAAAGAGATTTGTGAGTATGAATGTTTTGTATGTGGGTGCGGATGGGGTTGTGTATTTCATTACCCCCCTGGATGGGGGAAGGGTAAAGGCAAAGGGAGAAGAAAATGCCCTGGCCCTCATCCGGGCAGCACGAAGATGGATTGGGAAAGGAGGGCAAGGGAGGGTGAGAGGGGGAGATCCAGTCTGTGTTTGTGAATAGTTTGCTAATGTGGCTGTAGCCAAGCGACGCTCAGACGACACGAACGAGTTACATGCCGCTTTGGAAGATAGTTTTGCGAACGCTCCGCAACAAATGGACGCTGAGCCGTAAGCCCATCACTTGATTGTTCTCGACGTACTTGCTGACATTCTTCAACCAGTCCTCGCTATTACCACCCTCAAAACCCCATCAAGACCCCATCATACTATCCTCAGTCTCGGCTTCCTATACTCGAAGACAAATCTATCTATTCTCGTCTCGAACTTGACCAGTTATTCTACATCTTCTACTACATGACTGGGACATACGAACAATGGCTCGCCGCGAGGGAACTGAAAAAGCAAAGTTGGAGATTCCACAAGCAATATTTGACTTGGTTCCAGCGAGCGCACAACCCGCAAGCCATAACAAGTGATTATGAGCAAGGAGGATATTACTATTTCGATTGGGAGAACAGTTGGTGTCAGAGAAGAAAGAGTGATTTCAGGTTTGAAGTGAGTTTTGTTTTTCTGCGATGTAATGTGACATTTAGCTGACGCGGCGATACAGTACCGATGGTTATCAGATCACTAGTTTTCTTCTTTGACGCGAAGCGATAGGATGGAATTGGGAATGCATATTGTAGTTTTCTGATTTATTTTTTGATCTAATGTCGCTGAAGGGCCTGGGGCACGGCGCGTATTCGCGACTAACAAACGTATATGGATCTCAACAAGGACATATGGATCTCAACAAAGACAACAATAGCAGGGATCAAGTGCCAGGGAGATACGTGTGGCAATTCAGTGCCCGGTGTATGGATCAGCTGGACGCGTGGTCAAGAAATGATGGGCTCAAAAGTTAAAACGTTGAGATACAGGTCTTCGCTTTACGCTCACTTTCAGACGCGGGGCCATCAGTCACCTGTCAAGCTCCTCTTCTTTGGAATCACAGCCTCGTTGGTTCAAAAGCCGTAACCGGTGAGACATCAATTCGCCAACGCAAGGGGCAGAAACTAATGAAAAAAGTTCATATCAGAAAATCGGTATCGTACCTAGGTATTGAGTTGGAAACGGCAGTTGAAAAAGAACTGAGAGGCATCTTAGCATCATAAGGTTGATAATGAAACATGGGGAAAGGAATGGCAGTCGGTAAGCCGGAACCAAGGGCCGAGAAATGAGCGAACGATGTTCGGAGGTCGACATCATTGGGCGGAGATACGCCCCTGTGTGGATGGTAAGCCCGATATGAACGGCGATTTCGTGAGACGATGGACGCTTGTCTGTGTGTGTTCGAAATTTGTTATTTTTTTGGGTGAGTCCTGTGGAAGCTGGAAGAAAAGGAAAACGCTGATGAGGGACCTGTCTCTGTCTCGTACATGGTCACCGAAACGCGTAGGAGAGGAGTGGGGTGTTGCAGATCATCGTAAGCCAACGGATCTTCTCTGAACAGCGCTGGTAAGGCCAAAGACAACAATAGTTGTATCTGGTGACATGAGCTGACCAAGAGCGCGGAGAGGGCCACAGACGAAAGGGCGTAACCTCGCTGATGGCTGATGTCTACCTTATGATGCTGATTGACCATGACTTTTCTGACGATGGTGTGAAGCTATCTAGCTAGCCGCAAGTCCCATCGAACGTGAAGATCATTCCTCGGTCATCAACATCAAGAAAGACTCAGCTTTTATACCGGAGCAAGACTGGCCTAGACGAGCCAGGATGAAATGGCCGCGCCCCAAGCAGGTCAAAGCTCATCCAGCGTCCGAAGCTCTAGCAGCGTAGTAGCCAGGTTCAACATCCTTTCCGGTAGTCACGATAAGGCTTATTAGTGCCAGGGTATTAATTGATGGGGAGATTGGGCCCCTCCTTTCGGGAACATTAACACGTTTTGTGGTGCGGTAACTGATGGACTAGGCCGTGAGAGGAAGGGCAGAATCAGTGCATATAAGAAGATCTCGCCTTCCTCCTCCGCAGCGTTGTCTCATTTCTGAATAGACGTCCTTCCTAGGTGTGCATTTTCGGTCTTGGAGTGAGTCTAGCCCCTTCAAACCACCAGTTACATCCTGAACATCTTGCCACAGCTCATTCGTCTCATCATGTCCGCTCGTACTCGCACACGACACCACCCCAGCGCCGGCACCCGGCCTCGTCCGCCGCTTATCCAGACAAGCCAGGCGGCTGAGCCAGCTGCCGGTGCGTATCTCGTGCTAGCAGGAGCGCAGTGCTGACGCCGTAATAGATGGCCGGAGAGAAGACAAGAGCGCAGAGTGTGAGTTATGCGCTAGCGTACGTAGTTGACCCGCGACTGACTTTACCCAGCCAACCCTTCAAGACCGCCCACCCCGGCCCCAACCTCCTCCAGGGCGTCCAACCCTCTTCCGGACCTTTCTCGCGTGGCAACCGCCGCTTATACAGCTTCTATCCTTGCCCGCCCACCTCCGCCTACTATCTACGGTCGGCCTGGTACTCGTCCATTCTCTCTCGATCCGTTGCCGTTCACCGACGAAGATATTCCGTTGCCCAAACCGTACAACTCCAATTACCCGCATCCGATTACCGCATACGCCTCTCCTGGGGTCAATCCAGAGACTGTCAAAGGATCAGGCTATAACAAGCTGCTGCAGGATATCGTCAAGGAGGATGTAAAGAGCGCTCTCGGAGATATCCTTTACGACGCTGGCTTCAGAGATCTGTCTAATTCAGTCTATTTGCTCTTTTCTTACGAAAGCATGGGGCAAGGAAATGGGATTCCGGAGAGTCTCTGGAGCAAATTTGAGAATGTCAACAATGTGAGGCTGCCAGCCGCCGCGGCTGTCACTGCGTCGGTCGTTGCTCAGGTCGAAGAAACCCCTCCCAGATTTACTCAGTCTCAACTCAACTCAACCTGCAGCAGCGACTTTAATGCTCATCGCACTGTGGAAAACAACCAAGCGATGGGACGCACTCTCAGACTGTTATCCGGCGAGTCGATTTTGTCGCCGCCTTATAGCCTGATCCAGACACAGACACACACACAGCCGAGAGACAGGGAAGCAATGGATGCTTGGAAGACTGAAATATGCGCGGCTTGGGAGGCTACCGGACGCTGCAGATATGGATCTAGCTGCCAGGCAAGTAACGTTCGTCTCCCGCAACTCGCATGCTTGTTGACTGGTTCCGGATTTACACAGTTTGCTCATGGCATTGAAGAGCTCAAGCTTACTCGACAGTCACTCATCATACGTGGCCTCGCCCCCCAATCTCCTCCAACACCTTCTGATATACTCTCCCCTATTTCTCCACATCGTTCATCCGTCTCCCGCTATCCCGTCACTTGCAGGTCTAGTCAGACCCAGATCTACCATCCTGCGATCATCTCGGGGTGCCCTTATGTCATCAAGGCTAGTGATAGGAGAATGTCAGTTCCACATTCGCAGCTGAGTAGGGTGGCAGAAGACGAGCTGCAATTTAACGATTTGGACTTGGGATTCAGGCGCCTGTCAGATGTGTCATCTGGCCCTCCTTTCGCCAACACTCAAAACCTCGGTGTGCCGTCATCACGTCCTCGTTTCGACCCCCTTCCATCCAAATTCGCTCCTTCACCTGGTGAGGAATATCAAGGCTACCTATTCCCTCCCTGCAAACCCACGTCCCTTTCCTCTGACTCTGCTTCATCCATCACATCATTCAATATTGGCCCGCTCTCAGCTCAGGAGAAACAAAGAAGACTGGTTTCCCAACCAAGTAACTTGACATTGTACACTTCGTCGTCATCTTCAACTGAATCTGTCAGTGGTGGATCGAGGTTATCCATGTTCTCGGCCTTTGACGATGGATTGGGCGAAAGTCTGGTCACCCCAATCGAGGTTGGATGGGAGAACAATTACCTAGACTCCGCCTCTGGCTCATCAAGCTCTAAAACAGGGCTCGACATCCAGTCAAGTAATAGCGGGACTGGCGATGAGATCGGTTTCGAAGCTACTGGAATGAGAAAAGCCGGCCTAGTCAAGTCGGGAAGTATGGGCAGTGTGGGCATGATGGGGTTACCGGCCCATTCGAGCTTGCCTAGTATGGTGGGGCCGAAGGTGTCAACTACTTACGAATTTTCGAGTGGCAATTCCATCTGGCGTTGACCTTGCTCTGCCTTTTTCTCAGCTTCACGAAAAGAGTCATGTGTACTTTTCAAAAACGATCTGTGTCAAGTCATGCCTGTGATCCTTCTTCCACATCTTCAGCTTTTGTTTATTGTGGGATTTTGTATATCTGCGCTGAGTTGTCGGTCCTTTTTTTCTCGCCTTTGCAAAAATAGACACTTTAATAAAAGTGCAGTAATGCTGTAGCTTCAATCCGATTGACAGGTTTTGGCATGATGTTATTGATAGGCAAAAGAAGTGGTTGTGTCTGATAGCTTTTATGTTCATGTCAAGTCTAGGTACTGGCGCCTTGGATCTTATTAATTATACACGCTCATACTTGTTTTTCCTTTTCTATCACTTCGTCTGTACCTGCTACAGGTGCTTTGAGAAAAAAAATCCAACATGCATGTCTTATGATACGTTTTTGAAGAAAGTCAACAGTTGAGATATGGTACCAACAGAAAATTGAGTCAGTCGGGATAATAAATGAGAGTGAAAAGATTGTTATGTAGATTCTAGGTGTATGCAGACGCCAAGGCTGTTAAGCACCGTTGGTACCAGTGCTGCCGCCAGCCAACAACCTCGACATTGGCTGGGCATAGGCTATGGATCGTTTGACGTAAAAAAGCATGTACGCTCTCTGCGCCAATACAGCAGAGAGAGATGTAGGAGTGACTGACATTCGCAGAAACATCAGCAACGACTATCAACGACTTGGTGCCCATTTTAGACTCACCCTTATCATCATCACAATGCCACCACTCCTCGCCGTCCCTCACATCCGCCCAATAATGCCCATTGTCCAGCTTGCCCTCATGAGTGACAACTGCGAACAGATCGTATATGTACAGCGAGTCTGGTAATTCTTTCTCCTTTCTGTCATTGCCACTTTTAGAAGATGAGGAAGAGTCTACGTAAGGACGCATATCGAGGGTGGATGGGAACCGGACATGGGATTCGATCTTGACGGACGTAGTGGCGGATGAATGGGCAAAACGCTATTGGCCATATTTTAGTATTGGCGTATATGTAACCCAGAAAGAGAATCATACCTTGAGTTGGAATGACAACACTGGAGCAAGCTTTTTCACTCCCAATTTTCTCATGGCCACTACGCCCACGCCGCCCCCACATCCAGAACACTCGTATCCGTTCCCTCCAGGATCTCCAACACGCTCTGGCGCACAAAACTTGCGTAACATGCCCGCTAATGTTAGTTGATCCGCTTGCCCATTGGTGGACGGGCCAAAAGCCGATGAGTCGGAGGATGAGGATGCTGATGAAGGAACAGACGGAGGTGGGAAGTCGAGCTGGATGTCAAGAATTGGATCGACAGTGTTGGAGGTCTTGGAGCATTTAGAGCAGATAACGGAAGATTGGAGGGAGCCCGCAAAGGTTTGATCTTTGGGTGAGGGTTAGTATCATCAACTGTACGAAATAACGCATATTTACGGGCAATGCAGTTACAGCTGGATAGCTGACCCTTGGCATGAGCATGGATTTGGTCCAGCGCAGCAAGAAAGAAAGAATGGGCATCTGTGTAGAGTCAGCTGTAGTATCACTTGGCAAAGCCAAACAATTTACCTTGCTGACCGTAACCCTCGAGCTCTGTGCTCGCGTGCCACATGGCGTAGAGCATTGTGATAGGTCCAAAAGGCGACTTGTCCTCATTATAGAACTGAGCCAGAAGTCAGCGTCTCCCTCGTGTGAAAACGAACAGCACTCATTACCTCTTCAAAAGCCTTATCCATCTCGCAGCACATGCATCCCCTCTCTCTATCGCTTCCCACTGCACCTGGCCCGTTCTCTACACCTAAGAACGGCTTCCCGACCAAAAGGCCTTTGCCACCGTTTGTGCACACATGTCGATTGTGTTTGTCTGAGAGGAAGTATGCTTTGAGAAGCGGATTATGAACAAGTGCTTGAAGGACGGCCGAGAGGAAACATGTTTGAGATAAATTAAGAAGGGGCCGTAGACCTAGACGCGCATAAGCTTTTAGCTGATCCCATAAAAGATGAGAAATTTGACTCACCACGACAACTTGTCCTCACCACCTCTCTCTCATTGAGCGCCGCAATATTGTTCGGGTTCCACGATTTCCACTCGCCTCTCCCCCTTCCCTTGCCACCAACCAAACCTGGTTCGCGTGAATGATCGTTTGACTCTTCAACGCGGATTCGAGTAGTAAGGAAAAGTGATTCAAAAGTATCAGGATATGTTGTATCCCCACAAGCTTCACAAAATATGGTACCAGTAGAGGGATCAACAGCTACCATTATGTTATCAGCAGGATACGCTACAGGTGGATAGTTGAGACGTACCAAAAGCACATTTCCTTCCGCTGCTCTTCCAATGTCTCTTCATACAATCCTTCTCATTAGCTCCTTTGCCCACAAGCGGCATACAGCCAACGTATGGGCAAGTAAGGCACGCCCATGGCCTGGAAAGAGGAGTTTTGCAAGTATGACACCCCGGAGACATGGTCTATGGAATTATAAGCCAATGTCCGGCAAAAGACATATCCAGCTCAAACGTACCTTCCGTCGCTTGACACCTTGCGGTAAAGCTCCCCATTTAACAACGTCCACGAACCTTTTCTCAATTTCAGCTCCTTTGGATCCCGGTGGAAACCCTAGAGTGTTCCCTTTGGCTCCTGATGTGCCAGGGTTTCTTGAAGAGGCGCTCGGTATGCTGAGAAGAGCGGACAAATGAGGGCATATAGATGTGTCAGTCCTGTCAAATATGCGGGATTGAGGGGTCGCCATCGCGCCAGGTGGGATTTATATGCCGTCTCGATGTATAACCAAGCTGCGACTGTTACTGAGGGTAGTCACAGATCCAGGTTATGAGCAGCAGGCTCGAAATTAGAGATTATGCAAAAGAAGAACCCATTCCGATTCCTTCAACAGAATAACAACCGACAACTACCGGCTGGGTGATGTCATCACTTTTTGTGTCCGTTATCCGGCTCACAAACGAAGCCAACTTCCTCGAGTCGTTACTTATAAAACTTCAAATCAGGTCGCACTAAATACGGACCGAAACCAATGAATGCTGCAGAGCCCCAGCTTCCGAGTGATACTAGGTTGAAGCTCCGGCCAAAATGGTTGACTTTGTCGCAAATAAAGTCAGCCAAAACGCAAAGTAATTCGCTGAGATCACCGCTGCGCATTGATCGGCTAAAAAAACCCTAACAATAATAATAATAATGAAGAACATAAAGACTAGCTGGCTGGAAGACATATGGTTGGTAATCATTGGACCCTTCTTGGCCTACACAGGGCTGATGAGAAACGTCTAGTAGCGCAGACTGTTATTCAACTGCTGTATTATAAGACGCTGCTGCTGAAAGAAGGGTGGTGGAGCAGTGGTGAACGTGTGTTGTAATAATTATAATTAAGGTCAGAATCACCGACTTTCACATTTCACAATTCACAAGAACAAACAGTTTGTGATGATTGCTATACTTTCCATGCGTTCAGATGGCGAGTCGTCCAGGTCAATATCTGGACCTACGGGGTGATTTGGAGAGGAGAAGGTTTGCATAGCAGTTGCTCAATGATATTAAAACTATGACGGTAAAGTTCATGGATTCACACCGTTGGTGAAACGGTATCATGCATCGTTGCCATTAGGTGATTTTCGATGCGGCAAGGGTTCGACTCCCTTACGGTGTAATTTTTTACTTTTTTGTCCTTTTTTTCCTTTTTATCATCGCTTTCCTGTTGCGCCCCCGCAGCCCGAGATTGGCGAAAAGAAGGAAGATGCCATTCGGGGACAGAGAATGTTCCGTATGTTATTCGTGTTATGTCTTGAGGCAGATATGAATGAAGCTCTTGCTACTACCAATACCCTCTCCGCCGCTTCTGATTGTGTAAGTACTGTGACAGTGTATGATATGCTGTTTGTAGCTAGATCAAAATGTATGTTCTGTATTTTGATCATCTATTGAGATCATGCAGCGGCAGATCATTCTATATACCTAGTGTACTGACAGAACCAGACAACCTAAAGAAAGAGAAGAAAACCCGCGTCCACCTCAGACCTGTTTAATCGACCAACTCGAGGGGTCGGTAGACGGCATCCCACATTCTGCTCCTAATATACTCTTCCAAAGACACATCACCCTTACCCTTCACGTACTTGATAGTATTTTCGTCATACGCATTTCCATCCTCAACAGCCTGCCTGACAACGGCAGCAGCCACGTCAACGGAGACCTTTCGGACATCAGCCAAGTCGGGAAGAAGGGAAGCCTCAGAGTTGGAGAGGGCCGGAGAAAGGGAGGCGAGAGAGTTCACACCGGCCATGAGCATAGAATTTGAGATGGTCTTGGATCGCGCGAGAATGGCACCGAGACCGAGGGCGGGGTAGATAAGAGCGTTATTGGTTTGGGCAACAATGTCTAGATAATGATTAGTGTGCTTTTTGAGAGGCGGGTAAGAAAAGACGCACATTCTTGGCCGTTGCCGAGCTGAACAGGGGGGAAGGGAGAGCCAGTGGCGACGAGAGCACGGTTCTCAGTCCAAGCGAGAGCATCGGCTATCAGGAAATATCAGCTGGTATTTTGTCTTGAATATTAGGAGCTACTCACCAGGGTCAACCTCGCATAAAGCGGTAGGGTTAGACATAGGAAAGATGATGGGTCTTTCGACGTGCTTGCCCTATTCATTCTGTCAGCGCATGCCTTGACTATGGCAAACCAAAAAATACATACCATCTCTCGCACAAGCTCCTCAGAGAACGCCCTAGAGTGGGTAGAAGTACCGATTAACACGGTGGGCTTCACGTTCTTAATAACGTCCATCAACCAAATACCGTTCCTGTCCTCATCCTCTTTGTTCCAGTGTTCTACCTCGGCATCAGGCCTGGCGTAAGGCATCTGAGAGTGTCTCAAACCGTTGCCCATGCTCTCAACCAACAAACCATTTCGGTCAACACACCAGAATCGACGAGCAGCCTCGTCCTTATTGAGACCCTCGAGGATCATGAGACCATCCTTGATCTGGTCGGCAATACCCATACCGGCGGAACCGGCACCGTAGATGACGATACGTTGGTCAGAGAGTCGGCTACCGGCAACTTTGATGGCGCTATAGAATAATATCAGCGGATGAGGGCTAGGATGCAAAAGTAAAAGCGATTCACGAAAGCAAAGCAGCAAGGGCAACAGCACCGGTACCTTGAATGTCATCGTTGAACATGGGGATGTTTTTGTACTTCTCCATCAACCTGTAAGCGTTCGCCATACCAAAGTCCTCAAAGTGGATGATAGCATTAGGGAAAAGCTCTCGGCAGTTGGTAATAAAACGGTCGATGAACTGGTCGTAGTTCTTTCCCCTTATTCGGGTTCGCTTCCAGCCCATGTACAGGGGATCGGAAAAGAGAGCATGATTGTCGGTACCACAATCGAGGACGACGGGGAGGATACGGTTAGGGTTGATGCCGGCGCCGAGAGTGTAAAGCGCGGCCTTGGAGGTTGAGATGGTAATACCACCGACACCTTGATCTCCGATACCGAGAATAGCCTCGGCGTCGGTTACGACGACCAAGTCGATAGCGTCGTCCGGCTTGTTTGAGTCGTAGGCGACGTCGGCAGTACGATTAACATCGGTAAGGTGGCCCTCGAGCTGAGCTCGCATGCCATCTTGATTAGGGAAAGACTATTTCACATGTTAGTATGATAGTTCATGGTCGGATCAAAAGAAATGTTTACAATATAGCAACCAACAGGCCTTCTGAAAAGGGAGGAGTAACCAGCAACGGCCTCGGCAGCACCTGATGGTTCGGTCAGATTCATAGACCATGTGAAAGCGGATACATACCAGGAGTGTAAAGGACACCTAAAAGCTCCTTAAGACGATCTTGCATAAGCCTATAGAAGAGGACCTGATTTTGGTCACGAAGGGAAGCGAGAAAAGCATGCTTGAGGATGACGGAGGGTTGCTAAGCCGCGT
This sequence comes from Cryptococcus deneoformans B-3501A, assembly GCF_000149385.1. NCBI lineage: Eukaryota > Fungi > Basidiomycota > Tremellomycetes > Tremellales > Cryptococcaceae > Cryptococcus > Cryptococcus deneoformans. The sequence continues at coordinate 320,669 of NC_009182.1, forward strand.
TGTCAGTCGGTAAACTGGGTCAAAAAGAAGGTTGCTAACTTTGCAGAGCTGGTTGTAAGCTCTCAGACATTGCTTCTCCAAAGAGTGGACATCGTAAGGCAAAAAACCTTCAAGGCCAAAGATTTGTCGTTCTTCTCGCGTAAAACCAGCACCCTGATTGTTACTTATGGTCAGAAGGGTCCTTCGGCGTCATCGATCCGTAAAAATTAGATATTCGCTCACCTTGTTGAGCTACAAGTTGCTCAAATGTCAGCTATGCCTACAACTTGGTGGCAGAACGAAAGAGGCAGCGCAAGACTTACACGAGGAGTGTTGAGCAAGGCAGAACCTGAGTAGCTCGTTGTCAGTATATAATTTCGCCTTCACAGCGTTATATTGCCAAGACGAATGACGATATGGCTTTTTTGGCCTAAAGCTCACCTCGAAGATTTGTCCTATGAGCAGCGTGTAATCATTAGCACAAATTCCAAGATCTCTCCGCCCGTCGGCCGACTGTGACCAGACGGCATTGCCTAGCTCCTTTCTCATTACATCCACAGACCAAATCTATACAGCTCTAAGACAAGAGCTTAGATACGATACTCACCGTATAGGGATTAAGTTCTTATCATCAGCACTGATAGTACGGCTGGTAACACTCCTCCTGCAAGCGACAGTCGATCGGCGAAGAGCAATACGGGCAATAGCCGCGCGAGTGAGAGCAGATGTAGAGCTGTAACACGTTGTCAGCAATATTGCGGCTATGGTTGCGGGTTGTATAGAAGATAAAGGAGAGATAGATAGATGCGTTGAACAGTAAGATATGGCATTCGTATGTAGTTTTCTTGACCCCTGTCACACCTGCACCATTTGTGCGCCGGTGTCACCAAGTGGACGTTTGTCCGGCCGCCTTTCGTGCACTACCGATCATTTGGTAACTGGGGTGGGGAGCCGCTGCTGCTGTACTCACCTGCCTGGATACATGGCTTTGTTTCTTTGGAGAATAAGATGATCTAAAGAAGAAAGAAAAGAGCAATCAGTTGTCGGGACTTGTCGCCTGCTCCTACTACGAAAAAGGACTGATAGATGGGATGCATGTACCCGCCCGTTTTTCGAATCTTGAAGTGACGTTTGACCTTTTGAACCACTGTTTTCGAATCCCAAATCGCTTTTTCGAACGATCCTCCACTCCTATTAGCGCGACTGACCGGCCCAGTTCTTTTTGGGCGGGGCTAATTTGTCGGTCATCTCCGGCTACAGGTCCCACTTATCGTTGTTAGCTAAATGGAAAATAAGGGACTTGAGGAGGTGTAGAACGATTCACAACCGCTCTACATGCTTTCCATGCTCCCAACAAAGCTCTCTTTGAAGACTTTCACATATGTGGCATCTCGTCAAACTCGGTGGCCCAATTCGCGCTGTCGATCGTAATTTTCTGGCCCACAAGCCAAAATCGATCCTCAGGGTCTGCCCAAATCTCATGGCCAGGCACATTACGCATTTAACCGACCCGAAGGGACCTTTCTAGTTCCTGTCCTTCGGCGGAGAATAAGCATTATTGCAGCCTTCTTACAGCGCTCTTTTTACAGCTTGTTTCTGTGGCAAGCCACTATCACAGACAACAAAAAGCTCTATAGACAGCGATACATGGAATGACCGAATCTACTCTTACACTTCAACATCCATATGCAAAAACCCCTTACATATCCTCCCAATCATCGTCACCTTCACCAATTACCGCAACTTTCTCGGCATTGTCACCTATCGATCCAGGGCCGGCACCACCCGACCCTAACTTCCCACTCTGTCCACCATCATTTGCCGGCGGCACATAATTCTCAACTCGTTCCTCCACAACATATTCCGCTTCAATAACTTTTTGTCTGATGACAGAAGCTTCAGCTTCCAAGTACCGAGATGTAGCATAGGCAACAGAGAGAATGAGCATGAGCGGAAGAACGACGGATCGGACTAAGATGGAACTGTCAGCACGCCAATCCCGTTCTTTCCCGGCCGGGGAAAAAAGAACAGACTCACATAAGATCGCATTGTTTTCCTCCTGATTGGCGCTTTCAGGCAGCAGCTCGACCAATGTTGTTCCGACCACATGCGGAGCAACAAGGAGAATCACGCTTGGAACGAGAACAAGGCGTGCGAGTCGGGTAGTAGATTTGAAGTCCTTGGCTGCCGGCTCTCGGAAACGCTACCAATAGTCGTCAGCTTGACCGAATTTTGATATAATTGCCGGAAAAACTAACCTCGCAAACGGTATGAAGGCCTGTACGGCGTGCTCGAGGTAACAAACCTATAACACCAACGATGACCGAACAGAATGCAGTGCCCATAGCCCTACAACTTCCTCATCAGTTCAATTCTTTCACAATTGGGGTAGTGAGGCTTACCAAGCGTCCCAAACATGGATGACTCTCCCCACATTGTTCCTATCCGACCAGAGACCACCCAGATAGACATCAATAACCATTCCGACCAAAGCGGGGACAACTGCGTAGAAGGTAATAACACCGTATGTTCCGGCAATCCATCGAAGAACGCCGCGCTTGACTCGCTTGGAGAAGATGGATGCACGAAGACGCTCGGCGCGGTTGAAGTTGGTAATGTGCTTGCGTGCGCGGCGACCGAGGGTAAGAGAAAAGTAGAGGATGTATGCTCCCGCAAACTGTTATGACTTTTGTTCAGCATTTCAAATCCCTTGATGCAAAAGTAGACCCAAAATGACTTACCCAGCTGTATCCATCATGCACGTCCATCCCCAACGTCTTCCACATCATACGGCCTACAGCCACGGGCGTGAAAGCTGCCAAGGCAATCACAATCGACATGCTCGCCAATGCACTAGCAACGAACATATGTATCCTAGTCCTCCAATACTTGGGCAGCCAGACAACTGTGTAGTCACTTGTCGGTAATCTTCCAGCTTCCCGGGCAATCTTGTCCTGTTTGAGAAGACGAAGCTTATCGGCGCGGTTGTAAGGAATACCAGACCCATCAAGAGGGACAAAGACACCGCCCTCCTTACGTCGTTGTTCAATAGGCATGAGTACCACGGAATCACTGGCGGGGACGCGCGCGTCTGTCGCTTCAGTCCTATATTTGCCAAACAGCTTTTGGCAGATCCAATCGCAGATGGGCCATAGGGCATTTTCAAGCTTGGTCGGAGCTTCAGAACGTTCGTTCTCGTTGGGAACGGGGGCGACGAGGTTGGTGAGACGATAGCGGGTGGTAACAGCTCGCCACCACTGGGTGAATAATCGGCGAGCACGGGATTGAGGACGGACCAGGTCGATAGTAGGCGGTATGGCGAGATGAAGGAAGAGAAGGTCAAAGGGGATTGATGTGATCGGACCGCTGTATAGAAGAATTAGCTTCTGTTCTTTATTAAAATTATACAATAGAGCGTACAAAGTCGGCTCCACCTTGAGAGGTAAAAAACCTCCAGGGACATAGGCCAGTCCCCAAGAAACTACACCAAAGAGACTGAACACCACCGCACTGTACATGATGGCAGATGAACCGAGCTAATCTCTTGTCAGCTTATGTTCGTCGTTCCGAGTTATCTGAATATCTTACCTTCCTGAGTTGATGCAAAGTTGTCTTATCTACGATGTCCTTGACAGGAGAAAAGTTGGGATCTCCCGGATCTCTCACAAAGAACATAGTGCCAGGTCTGGTCACCTTTCGCACCTGGCCTAACAGTGTCGAAAACGAAAACATGAACATCGATCCCAGCAACCAGTCAATAAATGCGGTTCCAAAAGGTGAGCACACTAGGTTTTCCCATCTAGACAAGATGGTTGCACCCGGAAAAAGAGGAACGAGGCAAAGGTCAATCATGCCACCAACACAAAGGGGGAACGCCACAAGTTCGAGAGTCATGAAAAAGGCAACTTTGACAAAGTTGGAGTGCTGATCCAATGTTTCGGCAAATTCGGTTGCGGTACGGGTGAGACGGGCCTTGCCGGCGATAGCGGTGAGAGTGACGAGGCTAGCAACAAAAGCGTACCCAGTAGCGACACAAGCAGCGCGGCCCGAGAATGAAGTGGAGGTAGCAATATGGTGCTCGAAGGTAAGGATACTGTTGTACGAGTCGTAACAGAATTGCCCAAAGGTGGCAATGTAGTCACCAGCCTTTTCCAAAATTGGAGAGAGTCGAGAAGCGCTTTGACCGGCGGTGAGGCGACTAAACCCTCCGCTCGAAGACCCAAGTCGATAACCTACTTCCAGACCCAGCTTCTTTGCGACAATCTTCTCAGCAGCCCTACCAGAAGCCATCAATGGCAACACGACGACGTCTTTGACAATTTCGAACACAATGTCGACCACAGGGTCGGTCACTTTTCTGATAATAGTAAGGATCTTCGAGGAGACACCGAGAGCGGTGCGGAAAAAATCGAAAGAAAGGAAGAGTTTGCCGATGAGCATCGGAACACCGAGAATAAGGATAATACCGAAACCCATGATAAAGAGCGCAAAAATGAGCTATATACAGTCCATCAGCTTATCCCCGTCAACTCAGATGAAAAACGTACATTCTGGAAAAGACCATGAATAGGACCGATAAGTCCGACAACTTCTAAAACACCATTCCAATCATCCGGGTCCCATTGGTCTTCTTCTTCCTCTACGAATTCGACATTGGCTCCAACATTAGCACGAGGGAGGCCAAGCTCCTCAGGTTGTACAAGCCGAATTCTGCCCTCCGGTACATTGGCGAAGGCAGGGGGAAGATCGTTGAAGGCAGCGAGATTGAAGTTCCCGAGAGCGTTGATATTTTGTTGATCATGCACGGGGGCAAGCACAACCCCATTGGCGACGGGTGCCTGCAAATTATTAAGATCAAAGTTGAACGGGTTTGGTCGGGCGTCAGGTTCGTCTTCCCATTCACCGTCGCCGTCATTGTCACCTTCATCACCATCTTCTTCGTCAGTCTTAGGCTGAGGGCTGTCGTCATCAGATTGGGGAGGGTCGAAGAGAGGTTTCCAAGGGGCTTCAGTCCTCCCAAATGCTGTTCCCTCCTCTTTATCTTCAACGTTCTCATCGGTTGCAGGAGCCTTTCCCTTCGCGTTTCCCTTTCCATTTGCCTTGTCCTCAACTTCATCCTCCTTCAATAACTCTGGAGCACTGTATGCCACTCGATCACGTTCTTCCCTCTCTTCATCATCAATGGCTGTCGCTCTCCTGCTCCATGCTGGCCTTGAAGGTCCCGCTCGGCCCTGACCTTCGTCGTCATCGTCGTCGGCAGAATCAAGGGCGACATCAGCTTGTTGTTGCTCTCGCAAGGCATGGAAACGACGGTATTCGGCCAGAGCGTCAAAGGCCATGGATTCCCCTTGCTTAGACGCTTCAGAACTAGCGCTGCCGGATTCTTCGTTATCCGGATGATCATTGCCGATCTCTGCCTGTCCTTGCTTTTCTTGGGGAGCTTCGACCCAGCTTCTGGGAGGGATTCCTTGTTGAGATGGGAGAATGTGGATTTGAGAGCCGGCTTGTAAGTTTTCAAGGTCTTGCTTGGGAATGTCGGCTATAGGCATACCGGGTTTACGGAAAAGAGGGTTGTCGGTTAGAATTTGCGCAGGAGGAACGTCTCGGTTCTGCCCTTCCAATTCAGCCTTTTGTGCCGCATTGGCAGTTGCCTGTAGACTGGTCAGAATCTCGTGGAAAGTTCCTCTGTGCTCTGCCGGCAATCCTTCTGCCCATGTTCTTTGCCTCGCCCACCACTCTTCATTCAATTCTTGCCCTGCCCCAATCATTAGCCTCTCGGAAGCGTCGTTGCCAGCATCGTTATCGTCGTTTCCTGCCTCATCACCCAACGCTTCGCCAGGAACGTCAGCGGGGGGCAAGTCATGTCTAGCAGTCCGGAGTGATAATGGAGCTCTGGTTCGAGTAGCTTCCAAAACACGGGCAATGACGTCAGCTTGCCGTCTAGCCACACCGTGGAGAATGAACCATTCGTCTGGATTGGGTTCAGGTTCAATATGCCTGGGTGGCTGTTCAGCTTCTTGCCAGTTATGCTGATGGACCCATTCTCTCAGAAGAACCAGGCCAATAAGGACAGCAGCCATAGAGAGCGAGAGGATTTGGCCACGAAGCACAAATCCGACAGCCGTGTTTTCCTCGCCTTGCAACCATTTCTGGAACGAAGATCTGACGACGTTATTGGCGTAGAGGAAGGGGCTGGCAATAAAGGAAGGGAAAGAAACAAAACTCGGCGTGTAGGTAGTTGCGTTGGAGGCGACGGCGGATTCAATAATGGTGGCGTTGGTAGTTGAATCTATTGTTTCTTCGCTAGGTGGTGCTTTCAGGCCTCTGTGCGACGGTTAGCAAGCACGAAATGCCAAATGGAAAAGCGACTCACATCAGATCTGATAGTAGAGACATGAAGAAGAGAGCACCAATATTCCATGCAGGAAGGATAACTAGCCAAACGATGACGACTAGCCATGCCCTTAGGAACCAGAGGATCTGCCGCCGAAGGAACAAAAGACCTTGTCGTAGATACACTGTTGTCGGGATCACAGTGGGTAATTCTTTTGGATAAACTGTGGAAGGTCAGAACATTCATTTCTGAGGTATATGGCTTGCCTTTTGTGAAGGTGTATTTGTGACCACATATTTCACAATGCTTTTTTTGTGACTGTGCCACCCATTGCTTCAAACTGCATGGTCCATCAGCTCCAGTTTGCATTAAAAAACAAAACAATGAGGCATACCAGTCTGGATGGACAAATCTAACAGATCCAGAACATTTACATGGATACACTAGAGGGTTATCTGGCTCTTCACCTAATCTACAAACTCGGCAGACATCTAAAAGGACGTTGTCAGATACGGCGCAGAAATGATTGTGCTGAGCTCGAGACCGTACTCACCGCCTTCTTCGTCTGCGAAAATATTTATATCTTCAGCCATTATTTTTGTCTCTATGCAGGAAAGAGGAAGATCGAAGTCAGAAGAGTAATATAGTCAGAAGAAATCTGTCCGTCGCTCTATTGTAGTAAACGGCGAGAGAGCCACCAAGAAACAGACGTCGTCAAAGGGAAGGCTTGATTAAGTAATCAGTGGACACTGCCCAAGTGGCGGCAATGACCGCCTTTGCCTGAAACGGGTTAATTACCGAATCAGGGCGATCAATCAGCGATCCGCCCGATCCGCGAGGAGGGCGGATGCTTCGGAATGAGGGCGAAGCGGTCGTCGTCATATAAGAAGCTCTCTTGATCTTATCTCCACACCTTCCGTCCATCTATACTCACCGTCTTAGATTCACAACTAGCCATGCGTCTCTCCACCTTGGCTCTCATGGCCACACCGGCGTTGGCATTGCCCAACTACCTCCGTCTCAGCAACGGTCCTTCCGAGCTTGCGAGTGACCTTGCCACCCATGCTATTTCATCTGCTCAGGCATGGCTTCAGGGCGCCGTCTCCAGCACCAGGAGCAGCGTTCAGAACGGATGGAAGGGCGTTCAGGATGGATTGGACCAAGGACTCAAAGTGGAGACCGTTGATGAGGCTGGCATCGAGTGTAAGTTCATCAGCTCATCGGTGCACACTCTTGCAGGCTGACTTGCCACACCAGACCTTGCCCTCTCTCACCCTGCCTTCCCCCTTCACCGCTTGCGTGTCGTCGAGCCCAAACTCTGTGACCCCTCTGTCAAGCAGCTCTCAGGCTACCTTGATATCTCCGAGACTCGTCATCTTTTCTTCTGGTTCCAAGAGTCTCGTGAGAACCCTGATGAGGACCCGCTCGTTCTTTGGCTTAATGGTGGCCCCGGATGTTCTTCCACCACTGGTCTTCTCTTTGAGCTGGGCGGATGCAACATTAGGGACAAAGGAGAGAACACCACCTTTAACGAGCACTCTTGGAATTCTGTCGCTAACGTCTTGTACTTGGACCGTGCGTGCCTATTATACGCTCAGCGTAGCACACACTGACGAAGCGTAGAGCCTATCGGCGTAGGCTATTCTTACGCCGACGAGGGCGAAGTGAACAACTCTCCAGCTGCTGCCGAAGATGTCTATGCTTTCCTCGTTTTGTTTATCTCCAAGGTAATATTTATTTTCCCTGACGCTCAATTGAGAGCTAACTTTCTTCAGTTCCGAGAGTACAGCAAACTTGATTTCCATGTTGCGGGTGAATCCTATGCCGGTACTTACATTCCCAACATTGCCAGCGTACGTATCTCATATTTCAATCAGAATGGTTAAATTAATATTACATTCTAGGTCGTCCACAAGAACAACATCGCTCTTGACCTGGTCCCTACTCCTTCCGTCCCCAAGATCAACCTCAAGTCGGTCATGATTGGTAACGGTCTTACCGACCCATATGCCCAATTCGGCTCTGTCCCTGAGTATGCCACTCTGATTTGATTTTTCAAGGGGTCTCTACTGACTGCTCAACAGCTGGGCATGCAACTCTCCTTACGCTCCTTACGACGATCCCTCTCCCGAATGCGATTCTCTTCGTACGCGCGCTAACCGCTGCCAAGGTTTGATCAGCGGATGTTACAAGACAAACTCGAGATTCACCTGTGTTCCCGCGGCTCTCTACTGCTGGTCCATGTTCAACGAATTACAAGATCTCGTGCGTAATCGTTCCCAGACCATTCTGATGGAACCAGGAATGCGGGCTGACAGGAGAATAGGGTCGTAACATGTACGATGTCCGGAAGACCTGTGACAAGTCTCCCGAGAAGGATGGACCTCTGTGCTACCGCGAAATGGGCTGGATGGAGACTTACTTGAACAAACCCGAGGTGAAGAAGGAGTTGGGTGCTCCCGAGAGAGTCACTTTCCAGAGCTGCAACATGCAGATCAACCAAAACTTGTAAGTCTCCACATGCGGTTGTAAGCAAATTTCGAAGCTGATTTAGTAATAGCTTGTTGCACGGTGATGGGATGCACTATGCTGGTGGCCTTCTTCCCGACCTTGTTGAGGATGATATCCGAGTTTTGATCTATGCTGGTCAAGCCGACATGCGTAAGTCTTGTTTTCCCACTTCACAGGTCAAATGGCTCAACACATCCATGCACTAGTCGTCAACTACATCGGATGTGCTTCCGTTCTTGACAACCTTCAGACGAGCTACCTCGCTTCCTACCTTGCTGCGCCCTTCGTCAACTTCACCAGCCCCGATGGTGAGGTGTCCGGATACACCAAATCTGCCAGCAAGGACGGCAAGGGCTCGGGCAACGTCGCGTTTGTGGCTTTCCACAATGCGGGACACATGGTACCTCATGACGATCCCGAAGGAGCGTTAAGAATGGTGGGCCGATGGTTGAAGAACGAACCTTTGGCTGTTGCTGAAGACGAGTAGTGGTAATCTCGTCGAAATTTAGAGGAAGGATAATGTCCTTGTAAGATCGAGAAATAAATATGTATAGGACAATGCATACAGTAGATCATGATGCCAATTGAGTAAGAAAAAGCTAGTAGTCCTCCATAACAACATCCCCGTTCCCGTTAACCTCTGCTTCTCTCGTCTTCTCTTTTTCTTTATCATCCTCGTTATCCGCCCATCCAGGCCTCATCTTCCTAAGCGCTTCTTTCTCCCATCCACCAACCGAATCTCCCAACCACTCCCCATAATACTCACACCCTGTCGGGTTGACAGGTCCATCCTCTTCGCAAAAATGGAATACGGGACACTTGCCACATGGTGCTTGTGTCTGACCGAGTGGGATGGATATGCGGGAAGTAGCACGGTAGATGATGGCGGTATCTGTCAAATCTGTAAGACCGCCGGACAAGCCTCCAGGGATAATCTGGGCAGGAGTAGAGGCGGAAGCGGTAGCAGCTGCAGATGGCCTGAAGGGGATGGAGGAGGTGTCGAGCTGGGAAGATGCAACAGAGGAGATGGAAGAACCAGAATCAGAGTCGGAATGGGATTCAGAGGAAGAAGAGGAGGAGGAAGAGATTGAGGAGACGGAAGAGATGGATAAGGATCGAGATCGTTTCTTCTTGCCGTCATCGTTGATTGAGAGGAGGACATCATCGGAATCTTCATTGTCCGACCCGTACACCTTCTTCTTTTTCTTTCCCCTCTCCTTCTCCTTTCTCTTTCTCTCCTTTTCCTTTTCTTTCTTCCGTCTCTCTCGTTCCTTTTCCTTTTCCTTGCGTTTACGCTCTCTCTCCTTCTCCTTTCGTTCCCGTTCCTTTTCTCTTTCCCTTCGCTTCTTCATCTTTGCCTTTTCTTTGGCCTTCATCTTTGCCTTTTCCCGCTCTTTATCCCGATCTTCATCTTCGCTATCACTCTCCACCTTCCTACGCTTGCTGCTCCTCGCTGTACTTTCATCATCCGATTCTTCCTGCAAATGGACACCTCCTACAGGCTTTACAACTTCCACAAGCCCATCAAGCTCCAATGCACGCATACATTCCATGACGTTCTTGACAGATAGTGTGGCAGAGGTGACACCAAGCTTGTTGACATACGTGCGAAGAGCCATAGGCGTAAGGAGAGAATAGTATTTGCTAGAAGTGTTGAGTGCGTTGGGAACGAGGGATTTGGCTTCTTGACTACGTTTCTTGTCATCGACATAGGTCGCTGTGCGGACTCGATTGAGAAGGACGGCGCAAATAGTTTCAACAAGGCCCTGGTCGTACTCTTTGTTATCGTCGAACCACACACCACCTGAAATCTCTTCAGGGAGTTTAAGATGAGCCAAGATATAGTACACTGAAGTCGGAGCCTTTTGAAGTCTAGTGTCAATAACTATCCAGATGATCCAAAAGGAGATGAACATACGTTGACAGGCTTGAATTGTTTGATATGCCCTTCACTCTCTAGTGTCTTGAGTACTTTCCGTAACATGGAGATGGGCATGGTATCTGTTCCAATGGTTCTAGTAATTTGCGCACTGGCAATACCTCTATTACCTGCTGAACGGATGATAGAAAGAATTATAGATTGTTCTTGCGTAAGAGTTGCTTTTCTAAGAGTCGATAGTCATTAGCGAATTGCTGCCATGATGATTGGCTCCAGCGGGAGCTGAAACATACTGTTTGGCCTCTTCAGGCGTCTGGGCATGGTACACCATAGCTTTATCGTCTCCTTTTCCTTTCACCTGGCTCAATAGTCTCTGAATTCCCACAGTCCGACATTAGCTCCCAATCAAGTCGAAAAGTTGACTGCCTCAAGAAAACGTACAAGTTTAAGAAGGGTCGTAACGGAACTCATAACAGCTTTTTTGCTCATAGTGGGGAAGCTCGCCTCTATTTGCGTCAGACTCATATTCTGAATGCCTTTCATTAGCTCGCCGTTATTCACTGCGATAGACAAACGCACTTTGTTTTTGGCCGCAAGGACCTTTTTCCAGACCTGCTGGTCTGCGGTAGACATGGAGCTCATTTTAGCTGCAATATGTCAATGCTACCGCATGCAGGATTGAGAGGTATAGATTATCTAGCAAGATGTGAAAGAGAAGTCGAGGATGAAAAGAAATGCATGGCATGTCCAACTTGTTCGTCGACCGGCACTCGCTGGAGCTGGTGGAAAAGAAATCTTGGAATCAATTACGTAACTGGGAGTGGGTGGGAAGTTACGAGCGGAGCGATAACGCGGTGGATGGATTGGCCAGCGGTCTCCAAGTGATTTCTCCCCAGGCAGCCATCTCCTGCTACATCCACTCACGCACACGTCACCTTCTGCCGCACCCCGCCACAGCAGGAAGGAAGAAGGGCCCAGCAGCACAGCCACATCCACCTCCTCCAACGCCCGCCCATGGCCCCCTAAATCATCGCTATGTCTTCACAATCAGACGTTCTCGACAACATCTTTCAGCGTCTGTCTGCCAGGTGCGTCTCAATTGACTGATATAAGTTGCTCTTAAACTGAC